>NC_030438.2:10243368-10410868 GCF_001660625.3 Ictalurus punctatus
ATTAACAGGGGCGTGGCTGGCCGAAATGGCGGCCATGTAAACCCTGACTGTAGAAGGAGTCCACCCCACTGAGAAACATTCTTGTAAGAACTCCAGGACTGTAGCTATTGTGCAGTTCACTTGGTCTACAGTGGATCACTGCAGATGCGAAACTCCCAAGGAGTGCCATCTAGCAGGGATATTATCACTGAGAACCATATTTGAGCTGGCCAATAAGGTGCTACTAGCAGCAGACATAGACTGTCTTGGCGAACTCTCGCTAGAATTTGTGGGAGCAGAGCGATCGAGGGAAAAGCATACAGATGTGACCTCGGCCACATGTGCACCATGGCGTCCAGCTCTAATTGTGCGGGAGGAGTATGGGCAAACCACAGCAGGCCTCGTGTTGTTCCCTCGGAGGCGAACACATGCAGTCCCACTTGGCCAAACCTCCGCCATATGGACTCCACCACTTGTGGATGGAGCCACCAATCCCTGGGCCTCAGCCCCTGCCTCAACAGGATGTCTACCCCCACATTCCAGTGGTCCAGAATGTACATTGGACTCACTGACAAAATGTTCCCTCTGCCCAGAGAGGAATTAGTTGCACTTGCCTGAACAGGGGGTGTGGACATAATCTTCCCTGTTGGTCAATATATGAGACCACCGCTGTGTTGTCTGTAAACACCTGGTGACCTCTCAATTGAGGAAGAAGGAATTTCAGTGCTAGAAATATGGCCCACATTTCTAGGCAATTTATATGCCATTCCAGATGAGGGCCGCTCCAGAGACCGTGAGCTGGACAGCTCTCCAAGACCGCGTCCCAGCCCGTGAGGGAGGTGTCTGTCATTACCGTCTTGCGCTAAGGAGACACCCGTAGAGTGTGACCCAAGGCTAGAAACCGGGGACACTCAAATTCTCAGAGCACAGTGACACTGATTACTCTCAGAGGTTTCGTCCTTGGGCGAAACCCCCAACTTCTCAGCCACCACTGAAACTGTCTCCTGTGCAATAGGCCCAATGGTATGATGTTGGCTGCCCATAAGCAACAATAGTCTCCCATAGAGCCTGGAGGGGATGCCAAGATCCAGCTTTATCTTGCTCAATGATGATAGGATTGACCCTACGCATGTTGGGGATAGAAATGTCCTCATCGTAGTAGAATCCTTATAACCCCTAGAAAAGTTGTCCACTGCACTGGAGAAAGCATACTTTCAAACAACCTGATCCCCAAGCTCTTCATGCGGGCGAGAACAACATCTCGATGTTGAACTGCCAGTTCCCTGGATCGTGCTAGAATTAACTAGTCATCCAGGTAGGTTAGTACACGGATGCCCTGGAGTCACAATGGAGCCAGAATGACATCCATGCACTTTGTGAAGGTGCGAGGGGATAAAGCTAGCATGTGGAAATATGCACCTTTTAGATCTATCGTCACAAACCAGTCCTCAAACTGAACCCGTGGAAAGATAAGAACGATCAGTGTACTGTATCTTTACAGACTGAACAGTTGCTACTCTTGATTATGATTGGTGAGGAATTATTTAATAAAGACGTTTGAATTAAACCCCACCTTGTAGCATTAGCATTATTATTAATTTACTCTGCCCGACGCTGCTGTGGCTACACGAGCATGTCACAGTCGCAGGTTCAGGTCATTTTGAGTGATCAATAAAAGATGGCAGTTTGTGAGATAGGGAAGTTGAAGCAGATGATGTAGTGTTCATTTCCTGATATTTACATCTGGTTGTGTTAAACAACTTATGGCTTTTTGTTTGAACCCACCAATTTTTTCAAGTAATAACAAACATTGGAACATGTGAGTGATAGGTGTTTCTTTCTGCCCAGGTGTGCCCTGTTAAATTGATTGCTTAAAGAATTAATAGCTCTGAATGTCTCCTCTTGGTTTGAGCCTTAGGTTTCATCTCCGAGGACTGCATTTGTTGTTTAAAAGGATATACCAACATGAAGACCAGACAGCTGTCTATGGGAGAAAAGCAAGCCATTTTGAAGCTGAGAAAAAAAATCTGAAAATCTATCACAGCCATTGCATAAGAATTGGGCATAGCCAATGCAACAATTTGGAATGTCTGGAAAAAGAAAGAAACCTAACAACCAGACATGGAACAGGTCGGACAAGGAAAACAACAGCAGTTGATTACAGAAACATTGTGAGACCTGTGAAGAAGACCTCCTACCTCAACACTCTCCTGAAGGCTTACGTTCCCTCACGCAATCTGCGATCAATCAATGACTGACGCTTAGTAGTGCCTACTCAGCGTGGCTCAAGATTCCTTTCCAGAACCTTCACAGTATCTGTCCCTCAGTGGTGGAATGAACTTCCAACCTCAATCTGGACCACAGAATCTGTCACTATCTTCAAAAAACAGCTAAAGACCAACCTCTTCCGTGAACAAGTAACCAACCCCTAAAAAAAAAAAAAAAAAAAATTACTCTGGCACTTACACCTCTACTCTGCACACTTTGCTTCTTCTAGAACTCAATTAATAGATCTTGTATGGTAGCCCTACTTGTATTGTTCTCTGCTTGATATATCGCTTTGCTTGTAGTTTCTCATTTGTAAGTCGCTTTGGATAAAAGAGTCTGCTAAATTAATAATGTAAATGTAAGAAAAACCCCAAAACAGCAGTCACTAACAACTCTAACAACTTACAACAAATCACTAACAACTTTCACATGGCAGGGGTAAAGGTAACATAATCCACCATTCAAAGAAGACTTCAAGTGCAGAAATACAGAGGCCATACCACAAGCTGTAAACCCTTCATGAGCAGTATGAATCAGAAGGCCAGATTGTAATTCATAAAGAAATACAAAGACGCACCACAAAAGTTCTGGAACCTCTATCAAAGTGATGGAAATGTTAAAGTGTGGTGAAAGAATGGATCTGCTCATTATCCAAAACATAGAAACAGAAAAGACAAGCATGTTCATGGCTTGGCTTGCATGGCTAGTGTCATGGCTTGGTCTGCATGGCTATTTCTGGAATGGGCTCATTAATCTTTATTAATGATGTCATCAGAATGAATTAAAAAGTCTACAGACACAATTTGTCTTCCAATTTACAAAGAAATTCATACGATCTTATTGGGAGGAACTTAATCATGCACTTCATCAAGGAATCTGGAACACAAGGTGTGGGACACCCTGGATGGGGGTCCCAAACCATCACAGGGCACAATTGCACAACCATTCATACACTACGGACAGTTTGGAAATGCCAGTCAGCCTACAACGCATGTCTTTGGACCAGGAGAGGAAACCGGAGTACCCTGAGGAACCCTCAGAGGCACAGGGAGAACAAACTCCGTGCACACCGGGCGACGGTGTGCTACCGTGCTCCCCTTATATACTCTATGTATATAAGTATATGTATAATAGGTTGATTGATACTACTCTTATACCACACACACACACACACACACACACACACACACACAAACATATGGATGGTTCTTAAACAATGAACAGTTACGGCTTGAACATTAACATGCCTTGTGAGAATGAGTACACACACTGTTATCAATGTAGATATTGAATGCAGTGGCTAATGTGGATTATTGTTATGTGTGTTGAGAATTAATGCACAAACTATCATATAACTGCCTTTTTACTGACTTTGTATTACTTCTCACGTACAACATTTGTGTACAATTTAGAGAACTTTTTAATTATTCACATTCTCCCTCTACAAATTCCAACCTATTCAAAAAGCCCCTAGGCCTCGTGTACACCTCTGGTTTGTATGTATTAGGGATGTCACGAGAACCGATACTTTGGTACCAACATTCTTAAAACGTGACGGTACTTGTTTTTCTGGAGTAGCATTGGAACCGGTTCTAATGGAGGTACCGAGGTTGCAATTCTTCCGGACCTGATGGGGGCAGCAAATACACTCAAGTGTTTTAGTCGGTCCACAAGTGGTGAAGAAGAAGAACAACAACAACTACAAGCACACGGGAAAAACTACAGAAGTTTATCTCCACTGCTACTAGTTCAGAGGAAAGGTGGTTTGGAATATGGAAATACTTCGCATTCGAGGCGGATGACAACATACATATAATTGATTCTGTGAAGCCGGTGTGCAAAACGATGCTATCGTTCATTTCAAACAAAGCGTGGAAACACCTGGAATTTGGCGAAGCACCTGAAAGACGGTCCTATATTATGTTTGTTTGAGGCAGCTGGTATTGTAGCCGTGAAACTAGCTAACGTTATGCTCCATGTAATGTTTGTGATAGCCAGTTATTTGTTAACGACGCTAACACATTGCAGTATTATAAACTACCTCCTAATGGGCCACAATGCACCGCTATTCTGCCCGTGTCCTGTCAGCAAAATGTACCCTAATGTCACTAATAATTATTCAAATGTTCATGCTTTTAATAAATCTTTTTGGCCTGCCACCATATCAGTGAATTTAAACTAATGCTTGCATTCAGAGTATAAGGGGGGTGTGTGTGTGTGTGTGTGTGTGTGTGTGTGTGTGTGTGTGTGTGTGTGTGTGCGTGCATGTGTGTGCATGTGTGTATGCGTGGGTTTAGGAGTGCTGCACCTCCACTGTAGCCTCCACTCATTGGCAGACAGTGTTTGATAACAAAAATCTCTCTCTCTCTAAATCAATCTCTCTCTCTCTCTCTCTCTCTCTCTCTCTCTCTCTCTCTCTGCCAGTATCAGCCAGAGGAGGATGTCCTCCAGGAGAGTTTTTTATTTTTTTATACCACACCATGGTATCGACTTTGGTATCGAGTATCATGTACTTTTGGTGGTATCGGTACCGACTACTAGATTTTTGGTATTGTGACATCCCTAGTATGTATCTATGGCAGCTAGCTATGTGTTTATTCTATGTCTCACAGACTGCAGAACAGTGTGCTCTCTGTAGTCAGGGTGAGCAGGACCAGGCACTTATCAGCCTGAAACATCTACAATACTTCCTACTGGAGTGAACTTGAGAAAGGAACAGACTTTTGTGCTGTACTATTTTTCAGAGGGTTGGAAAGAAATACTTGAATCAAACATTCAGAGGTTTCACAAATATATTGGAATATTTATGCTTGACAAATTGTACAGTTATTTAGGTTAAAGAAGCAGGTAAATGCAAGAGGTCACAGGAAATCAGGAAGCTTCTTAAGCATCTGAAGAGACATAAAGAAAGCCAAGTACTGACACAAGATCAAACATGAACAATTGTGTGAATAAAAATGCAGCTCATTAACAAGCAGACTATGGTTTTTCTATTGTATTAGAGCACATCTGACTTTGTACCCTGCATGCTCCAATAGCCTGGAATGTGTTGCCAGATATAGCCTTCAATCAATTCATGCACAGAGACATATTACTAGACCTAAGAGACTCAGAGAGAGGGGGGGAGAGAGTGCATTAATATTCTGTATTGGTCACTACTGAGTGCCTGTGGGCTAGTTTGGTATTGATATAGCCATGCTCTTTGACACAGCAACTTGAAATAATCAGGCAGTGTTTAAGTCCAGGTTTCAAAAATTTATCACGCCACAAAAAATGAAAGTTCTAGGCCTGGCTATGACTCAAGTAAACTTGACAGAAAAATATCAGCTTTTTTAGTTCACACAATTCCATCAGGCAAGCTGAAAACAGCTTGAATCTTCAAACATTACACGGTGGTGGGATGGGGAGAAATTTATTTTAAAATATTATTTAATAACATACTCTTAACTTTTCTTGTATTATGTGCATGTTCTCTGTGGAAATTATACTAATTTGATCAAAAAGTGAACAAAAAATAATTTAAAATTAGTGTCAACACTATAAAAAGTTTAAAAGACCTTTTTTTTTTTTAACCTGGACTCAGCTTGTAACTTCATATGGTAGGGTGGACAGGGTTATATTTTTTCCATACTTTTTTTCATTAAAATAATTTGTATGTATGAAGAGCAAGCAAGACTAATAGGCAATCTCTGACCAATAAAGATTGTTATTAATACAAATTCATATGGATTTTTACAGATTTTTAAAATAGATATATTATATAGTTAATATGGACAAAATGAGACTGGCTGAATTAGTAGACAAAAAAAGAATGGGTTTTTTCATAAAGTAATAGTACTAGAATTACTTTTCAGTATGGTAAAAATCACCTATGGTGATACTCATGCACACATCAAAGCACAATTACGTTGGAGTAGTGTTGTTAATGCAGTCATTAACATAAAAGAACTGATGATAAAATTTTACAATATTCAACTCGACCAATATGCTCATGAAGTCTATTAATGAGGCTTCACTGCTGCACTTTTGTTCCCTCTCATTCTCAGGGGCAAACAACATCAGATCTGATGTAAGCAAGTCCCCCTGGGAGGGATATAAACAAACAACAATGCAGTTGTGAACGAAGTGCTCCAATCTTAAGTGCCTACTTAGATTACAACTAAGCTATATTATCCTATCATTAAACAGTCAAATAAACATAAGTAATTTCATGTAATATTAACATAATATTTAATGTTAATTTACAATCTAATTAGTAAAACAATCCCAAATAGCCTGAATGAAAACTAAAGGCACTAAATCTAGGAAATTTTTAAATACACATTTTAGATCTATGGCTATTCAGTGAAATATGGAGTTAAGATATTCATTCATTCATTCATTCATTCATCTTCAGTAAGCGTTTATCATGGTCAGGGTCACAGTGGATCCGGAGACTATCTCAGCAACATGGAGGCCAGAATACACACAGGATGGGGTGGCAACCTAGTGCAAGGCACCATGCAAACATTCATTCACACCTAAGGTGAATTTATTGAAGTCAATCCACCTATCAGTATGTTTTTGGGAGGTGGGAGAAAACGAGAGAACCTGTAGGAAAATCGTGTAGACATGGGGAGAACATGCACAGAACTTCTGCAAGGAGAGTAGATCGAGTTCAGGACTGAGGACCCTGGAGATTCGAGGCAGCAAATCTACCCCTGTGCTACTGTGCCACCTAGATTTAGTACATGAAGATAATACTGTAAATCAATTCTTTTAGACATTTCCATTTTTGTATAGCCTCTGTAATGCATATTATTTTTCATGGTCATTGTCATGTAATATCAGAAAAGGAACTCTAGACTACAGTTCCCAGCAGCCATTGCACCTCACTGCATCACAGTCACATGACCACCTGCACCTGAATCACATTCATGTTAATGAGCACTTACAGTATCTCACAAAACTGAGTACACCCCTCACATTTTTGTAAATATTTGATTATATCTTTTAACGTGACAACATTGAAGAAACTACACTTTGCTACAATGTAAAGTAGTGAGTGTACAGCTTGTATAACAGTGTAAATTTGCTGTCCCCTCAAAATAACTCAACACACAGCCATTAATGTCTAAACTGCTGGCAAAAAAAGTGAGTACACCCCTAAGTGAAAATGTCTAAATTGGGCCCAAAGTGTCAATATTTTGTGTGGCCACCATTATTTTCCAGCACTGCCTTTACCTTCTTGGGCATGGAGTTCACCAGAGCTTCACAGGTTGCCACTGGAGTCCTCTTCCACTCCTCCATGATGACATCACGGAGCTGGTGGATGTTAGAGACCTTGTGCTCCTCCACCTTCTGTTTGAGGATGCCCCACAGATGCTCAATAGGGTTTAGGTCTGGAGACATGCTTGGCCAGTACATCACCTTCACCCTCAGGTTCTTTAGCAAGGCAAAAGACGTTATCATGCTGGAATACTGCCCTGCGGCCCAGTCTCCGAAGGGAGGGGATCATGCTATGCTTCAGTATGTCACAGTACATGTTGGCATTCATGGTTCCCTCAATGAACTGTAGCTCCCCAGTGCCGGCAACACTCATGCAGCCCCAGACCATGACACTCCCATCACTATGCTTGATTGCAGGCAAGACACACTTGTCTTTGTACTCCTCACCTGGTTGCAGCCACACACGCTTGACACCATCTGAACCAAATAAGTTTATCTTGGTCTCATCAGACCACAGGACATGGTTCTAGTAATCCATGTCCTTAGTCTGCTTGTCTTCAGCAAACTGTTTGCGGGCTTTCTTGTGCATCATGTTTAGAAGAGGCTTCCTTCTGGGATGAAAGCCATGCAGACCAATTTGATGCAGTGTGCGGCGTATGGTCTGAGCACTGACAGGCTGACCCCCTACCCCTTCAACCTCTGCAGCAATGCTGGCAGCACTCATACGTCTATTTCCCAAACACAACTGGATATGACGCTGAGCACGTGCACTCAACTTCTTTGGTCAACCATGGCGAGGCCTGTTCTGAGTGGAACCTGTCCTGTTAAACTGCTGTATGATCTTGGCCACCATGCTGCAGCTCAGTGTCAGGGTCTTGGCAGTCTTCTTATAGCCTAGGCCATCTTTATGTAGAGCAAGAATTCTTTTTTCAGATCCTCAGAGAGTTCTTTGCCATGAGGTGCCATGTTGAACTTCCAGTGACCAGTATGAGGGAGCGTGAGAGCGATGACACCAAATTTAACACACCTGCTCCCCATTCACACCTGAGACCTTGTAACACTAACAAGTCACATGACACCGGGGAGGGAAAATTGCTAATTGGGCCCAATTTGGACATTTTCACTTAGGGGTGTACTCACTTTTGTCGCCAGCGGTTTAGACATTAATGGCTGTGTGTTGAGTTATTTTGAGGGGACAGCAAATGTACACAACTTCTGGATATGACGCATATTTACAGGTTATATAAGCTGTACACTCACTACTATACACTACAGCAAAGTGTCATTTCTTCAGTGTTGTCACATGAAAAGTTATAATCAAATATTTACAAAAATGTGAGGGGTGTACTCACTTTTGTGAGATACTGTATGTGTACTAGCCGTAGTTTTCACTGCACTCCTTGTCTTACGTTTGTCTTTCTCTGCCGTTGTTTCTGTCGTTGGGATTATGGTCTTTGCTTAATGTTTGTTCTTTGCCTTAGTTTTGGCCACAAGTTATATAGTTACTGTTTTGCATTAGTTTGTACTTTCAATTCAAATCTAATCTTGTAATTGCCTCTAAAACATGACAGTTATCCTTTTTATGCCCTTAACAGTTAAAGATATTTGAAAAGTAAAGAAAATTTAACATAAAAACACGAATACATATAGTACACAGAGTAGCAAAGGCTGCTCTAGATTATACAGCATATCTTGATGAATCTCTACAAGGCCGAAGCAAAAATTTTAACCACCACCCTTCAATACAGTTTGGCATATACACAACATCTTCTCAAAGACTCTGGGTGTAGAATAATGTCTGACATACAGTAGCACATAGGCTAACACTCTATATTTCTTGGATACAAAGCGTCTAAGCCTGTTTATAGTGTGTTATAGTTGGTGAAAAATAGACAACATGCTGTTGGTTAAGCGCTGTTACAAAGCAGCCCAGTTATGAGCTATGCACATGCTATATTCTGGCAAATGTTTGTGTGTGTGTGTGTGTGTGTGTGTGTGTGTGTGTGTGTGTGTGTATCAACATATGTATATTGTGAATGTGCATTCAAAGATACATCCTCCACATAATGGGAAATTTCCTGGGAGAAACAAGGTATGACGTTTATCTTATGTCATGCTTGAAAAGACACAATATGCGTGCCGTTTCATAGATTAGGAAATGACAGTTTGTACATATTTCATGGTGTGTCTGTGTGTGTGTGTGTGTGTGTGTGTGTGTGTGTGTGTCTGTGTGTGTGTCTGTACTGTAGGCAAACTGAAAGTATGTGAGCTACCAACAAAGCACAAATGTTCTTGGAGCACATATGCTTCAAACTAGACAGTGCAGTTTTGTTGCTGGGATGTAGAAAAGATTGATGTCCCCCCCAGTATACATTTCACACTCAGTGATTAACAATACCTAATCATGCTCAGACAGGATAACAATCAAATTATTTTTAGAAAAAAGTTTTTTCCTCTCAATTAGTTTGACTCATTTTCCAAAAACAGTATTAGCTGGTGTGTGGTGGGCATTCTGGCACGCTATGGCTTCATCCAAGTGGATGCTAAGGCATCTTAAAATATGTAATGAAAGTAGACTGGCATATGTATTACGCATTATGGATCGCGCAAACTGATTTTAATATCAAGATACTGTACGTGTTGGTTTAGTGGAGGGGAGCGCATTATGAGGTGTGAGATTGACTTTCCTATGGGAACACCGGTAACACAACCCCAGGGACAACAGGTTATGATACAACAGTTGTTTCACTCTCTGGTAGAAGTAAACACTCCTATAGTGGCACCACCTAAAGGGCATGGTAATCTTCCCCTCCACTGAAACAACGCAAACTGCGATGTTCCTACCTGTCAAGTGCATGGAGGAACACGTCATTGAAAGCCAAAAGCAAAGCCTAAATGCAGTCGCATTCCCTGTTGTTTTCTCTATCATAGAGTTTTTGAATTTCCACAAATACTGCACACACACACACACACACACACACACACACACACACACACACCTGTCATTGAGGGGATCCACATCTGCAGAGATTTTGTGTATTTTTCATACATACTGTGTATAATAATAATGATGGAGATCAAATAATCAAGATAACAAAATATATTGGGAAATGTAACTAATTAAAATCTCAGCGTATTATTCAGTTATTCATGTTAATTCACGTTATTTGAATTATCCAGGAAGTACATTCAATCTATTTGATATGAAGTCACAGCTCTGTGAAAAAGTATTAAGTGATTTCTTCTGTTTGATCTCATACTAAATAGTTTTAGATCTTCAAACAAAATACAACATAAAACAAAGGCAACCTGAGTATACACACAATACAGTTTTTATTTGTTTATTTATTTTTTATTGAAGCAAAAAAGTATGTGTGAAATGAAGGCAATGAATGAATGAATGCAAGCAACACCCATCACCCATGTGAAAAACTAATTGCCCCCTTAAACTTAAAACTCTGTTTGTGCCACCTTTAGCAGCAACAACTGCAGCCAAATGCTTTCAATAACTGGAGATCAATCCTTAATTTATTTATAGGACTAGGATTTACTCCTATGCTTTGGATCTTTGTCTTGCTGCATAATCCAGTTGCTCTCGAGTTTCAACTTATGGACAGAAGACCAGATATTCTCCTTTAGGATTGCTCCTTTAGGATTCAATTGCTGCAAGTTGCCCAGGCCCTGATGCAGCAAAGCATCCCCACACATCACACTTCCACCACCATGCTGACCGTATGATATTCTTTTTGTGGAATTCTTTGTTTGGTCTACACTTTGTTTTGTCTTCCAAACAGTTCCACTTTCGAATCAGTCCACAGAACATTCTCCCAAATGGTTTGAGGATAATCAAGGTGCGTTTTGTCAAAATTCAGTTGAGCGTTCTGGGTTAGCAGTGGTTTTTGCCTCTCCACTCTTCCATGGATGTGATGTTTCCCAGTGTCTTTCTGATAGTGGAAGGAACAGTGACCTTTATTGATGCAAAAGTGGCCTGTAGGTCCTTTGATGTTGTCCTTGGCTCTTTTGTGACTTGCTGGATGAGTCGCTGCTGTGCTCTGGGAGGAATTTTGGAAGGTCAGCCACTTCTGGGGAGGTTTACTACAGTGCCGAGTTTTTTTCCATATGGAGATAATGGCTCTCACTGTGGTTCTTTGGGGTCCCAGAACCACATGAACTGATGTATTTCAATCACCTTCTTCCTCATCATTTCTGGAATTTCTTTAAATTTTGGCATAGTGTGTTACTGGCAAGACCTTTAAACCAACTTCATGCTGTTCATGCTATTTAAGTGTTGATTTGATTGAAAATGGCCGGCATTAATCTGGACTGGTTGCTTCTAGGTCAGCTGAACCCCATTATGAATGCATTTGGGGAATTAGTAACTACGGGGCAAATACATTTTCAAACAGGCCCAGTTGGTATTGGATAACTTTTTTCTGTTTACTCATGTTGCCTTTGTTTTATCTTTGATTTCGTTTTAATCTCTGAAACAATTTGGTATGAGATATACACAAAAACAGAAGAAATCAGGATGGGGCAATTAATTTTTTACAGTACTGTACAAGGGTGGGAAATAAGTCTGGACCCACTGATGACGTGGAGGTTTAAAATAAAAGCTTATTGAATTGCTATATAATTATAGTTTTGAGTCTTTTATTCTGCTTTAATCATTCAATTAATAACTAAATTAGTCATCAAGAGTTTAAGGAATTTGAACACAGATGCAAAGATTCTTACTTAAATTAATCTGAATATGCTTATATGGTATATGTCCATTATATGCAAATCTGTCACCTGATATTTCACTCCCATTCATTTCCAGCAGGAAGTGGCAGAATGTGTGAGGGATTACGGGATAGAGAACTTCAATCATTGTGTGGCAAGAAAAGTTCACTTTATGTAAATTACAAGCAGCAGACACATAGCGGTGACCAATAGGACAGAAGGCATTTTTCCTTTGTCTATATGCAATTGCATTCATTCACATTTTGCTGCCTACATATAGTTCCATCTGAAAGACACAGACGGAAAATAACGTTTTCTGAGGGTAAGACGTTTTAAGGGTTTTCCCATCTTCTATAACCCAAACTTAATGAATACAAAGACAAAAGTAAAAGAAATACAGCAAGGCAGAAAGTCTCCAGAAAGCAAGTTTCCAGCGCATATACTGTACAGCAACTGCCACAACCCTCTTCTTCCTCTCATGCAGGTTGCCGCTAATTTTGAGCATTTCAATTCTGTATTTTTAGATGCCTACTTAAAAAAAAAATAAAAATAGGATGCCACTGCAAATAGACAAAAATAAGTAAGGAATACTTTAATAATAAGTCTATCATAATTCATAAAAATATTTCACTTCGAATGCCTTTTTAGAACAACGTTTACAAGAGTAGCCTACTTGAATGAAAAGATAATTTGTCTGAAAGTCACGATTTCATGATTGACAGGTTCACTCAAGTCCTGCATTTTAGACAGATATACCCATCAAGCAGCAAGGCAATGGCAAGGATGGCAAAAGAGATGGATATGTACACCAAGTGTGCAGTTTTTTTTTTTGGATTGAATACTGTAAAGTTTCCATACACACCTTCTGTCAAGCTGTGATTCACTGCTACAACTCTCTAATTCTCCATGTAAACATACATATCCACATTTTACTTAATTTAAAACCACTGATCCACAGTATATACAGTAACTATCATTAAAAATCACATATATTGTATTTCTTATCTATTTATTTGTGATTATTACAATGCCACAACAGACTTACTGCCATTTCAGGATGTACAAAGCAAAGCAATGGTGAGTTAAGTAAAATGTTATGTATTTGATTAATTTCAGTCATGTCCAGTGTGAACAACTTATACAAATGAAGATCACATAAGAGGAAGAAGTACTTACTATTGGGCACAGTCGATGAGCTGGTACTCATTGGACCTTTCAAAGCAGGCCTTTACGCCCTCATCATCCCAAAGTTGTTTTGCATGCTCGAAAAATTCCTGTAAAACGAAAGGGGAAAAAGTCATGTAATTTACTCTATTGCAGCAAAATGTGTTATTTTTCAAGTTACTGACTTTTGATACTGATTTTTGTTGTTTGTGGCCAAAAAGGAAATTTCAAGAATCAAGTTAAACCAAGAAAAAATTAAACAGCACCAGAAAAAGAAAAAAGTTATTTTTTGGACCATTGCAATACACTTGGTTTAGAAAATATCTTTAATAGAGGCATATTTTAACAGAAGCCTAAACATGTATAGCTCAACATACAACTTTCATTTATATTTTACAGTCCATGCAGTTGGCAAGCTGGAGAAAAGAAGAGTTAAGTTTGTGGATAAAGAAACTTTTCTATTAATTACTCAAGCTTTCACTGCTCTTAACAGAATTCCACTTGATACACATATAAACACATGTTTATTCATCAGATTATGAATTAGCATGAGGTCTCTTTTCTCTTTGCTGGATTCATTTTACGGGGTGAGGTTTTCATCAAGGGCTCAGAGAAAGAAAGAGTAATGCATGAAGCAGGACAAATAAAAAGTGTTAGAGTGCATATAAGATGAAATACAAATATACCAAAAATGTTCATGCTTGTGTCTGCTAATAGAGTATTGTGCAAACGTCTTAGGCCTCTTATTTGTTGTTATAATAATAATAATAATAATAATAATAATAATAAAACATTTTAGATTTTCAAACATTACTTTTCCAAACAATTGGAAAATTGCTGCCCGGTGTGTGGAGTTTGCATGTTCTGCCCATGCTGTGGGGGTTTCCTCCGGGTACTCCGGTTTCCTCCCCCAGTCCAAAGACAAGCATGGTAGGCTGACTGGCATGTCCAAAGTGTCCATAGTGCATGAATGGGTGTGTGAATGTGTATGTGATTGTGCCCTGCGATGGATTGGCACCCTGTCCAGGGTGTACCCCGCCTTGTGCCCGATGCTACCTGGGATAGGCTCCAGGTTCCCCGTAACCCTGTAGGATAAGCAGTATAGAAAATGGATGGATGGATGGATAGAAAACATGTTTGTATTTCGGTAAAGAAGGTAACATATTACATTAAAAACCAAACAATTAATGCTGGCTGTCAGGATTCACCTGCAAAAACCTAAGTATTTGTGACAGTCAAATTCTCCAAGAGAACTGTGCCAGATTCTCCAAGTTGCTGAAACAAAATTAGCAGCCAATATTCCTATAAAACTGTATGCAGTGTGCTTGAGAATGACAAAGGGCTGTCATGACAAGTACTGTCTTAGAATTTATGTCAAAGTTAAGTTCTGAAAGCATTTTGCTTTACAGCATTTTTTTCTATGTGCCTTTATATGTAGACATTGGCACAGTTTTACACAGACACTGATATTTAAATTTATTACAGCAAAATATTAATTGATTAACTGATAACATAAAGCTGACAATGTTCATTTCTAATATGAAAAAACAAGTAATCACTGGAGTTTATTTCAAATTTACCTAATGCTAAATAACATTACAATTATGCTAAAGACCAAAAGAACTGAAGCAGGTCATTGAAGTTTGGCTCTGTACACCACCACAATCGAGTTGAAACGAAGCAATCAAGATGTGATTGAAGAGTAGGATTTCAGTTTTAATTTAAGGGGTTTAACAAAAACTGGATTAACCAGGAATTACAGCCTACAGTACCTCCATTTTCAAAGGCTCAAAAGTAATTGGACAAACTAACAATCATAAATATTAGGATCATTTTTAATATTTGGATGCAAATCCTTTGCAGTCAATGCTGCCTAAAATCTGATACCCATGGACATCATCAAATGCTGAGTTTCCTCACTTGAAATGTTTTGCCAGGCCTTTACTGCAGCTGCATTCAGTTGCTTGTTTGTGGGTCTATCTGCCTTCAGTTTTGTTTTCAGTAAATTCAGGCATTCTCAATTGGGCTGAGCTCATTGGACATTTAAGAACGTTTAATTTCTTTGCCTTAATAAGCTCTTGGGATATGCCTACTTTAGTTGACTTTTTGACTTGGCTAGATGTTTTGATGGCGTTTTTCTTCAACAATAAAAGAATTCTGTGATCGTCTGGATGGCCTGCATCACTTGTATTAACACCTTTTTGAACCGCGTTTTGAGAGTTCCTGTGAACAGCTACCAAATGCACTTGGAATCAGATCTTTTATCTCATTAATTTGTTACGAAATAACAAAGAAACAGGCCACACCTGTCCGTGAAAATGGAGGGACTATGTACAAAATGTCTGTAATTTGGTTAATGTAATATTTTTGTTAAACCCCTTGAATTAAAGCTGAAAATTTACTTCATTTACAATCCATTGTGGTGGTGTACAGAGGCAAAATTATGATCTGACTTATACACCGCCGCTAATACGACAGACATGTCTTACATCACCCTTTTGCTAGTCTCTAAAATTAAACAAAAATATGAAGCAACACATACACATGTACATGCACACACAGTGAACCCTCTGCATTCAAGAATCAGGTGAAAATGATATGATTATGGTTGCAATACAACTCTTTTAAAAGCAAAATAGCGGTAATGTTTTATCCCAACAGTGGCAAGTAATTTATCCATTACCCTACCAGCAATAAATGTTCATCAAATTGTACACAGTAATTTAAAACATATGTTAATATCAATGCAGTACTGAGATTGTGTCTAATTTAAGCTTAAATAAAGTTAAGGTAAATGATTGCAAAGTAGTGCATTTTATCCAAAATTCAAAGAAAACTCTAATTTAAAATCCTCAGTGGAGTCCCGCAAGGTAGGCAAACACAGAGGAAAAGAGCGAGGGAGGGAGGGGGAACACGGGGGAGGATGGGGCCTTTCAGAACAAGACTTGTTTTTCTGTATTGCTTCCTTGGAGAGTAAAGACAGCTATACGGTAATTAGGCCCCCAGTGAGGTCCCATCATATAATCACCACAATACAGCAAAACAAATAGCTACAAAGACTGAAAACAAACCAACAAGAGAATGTACCATGCCCCAAACAGAACACACCATACACACATCCTTTACGCTCTCTAGTACACTTACTATCAAGCAGTTAATATCTATTTTTCTGTTAAAGGTTATTTCATAAATTAATGACTTAATTTAGATATCAGTAGTCTTAATGCAAATAAATATACGGTCATGCGAAAAAAATGAGTACACCCCATGGAAATTGTTGGCTTTTTCAACATATTTGGACAAGCAAACATTTGATCCTCTTTGAAACAGTACCTATTAATAAAATTACACTTAATCAAATGGCGGATAAAATTGACATCAAAATGGCACAAAATTGACATCAATCACATGGAAAAAGTAAGCATACCCCTACATTTATCATACCTTCAAATCCATAAAATTAGAATCAGGTGTTCAAGATTGGGTGCCAGTGATTAGAACCTGCTTAAGTGCAGGTGGAACCTATCTTATTTATACACCTCTCATATCTAGTGTCTGGGGTTACCTTTGTTGTTAAGGTGTGTGGTTTCATGCCAAGATCTAAAGAGTTCTATAAGACCTTCAGAAAAAAGTCAAGGAATTTAAAAAGACCTCCAAATTATCTGAAATACATCATTCAACTGTAAGGAAAATAATCTACAAATGGCGCAGATTTCAAATGACTACCAATTTGTCCAGGACTGGCTGTCCCAGCAAATACAGCCCATGAGCAGACTGTCTTATGAAAAAAGAAGTCTCCAAAAACCCCAAAATTTCATCACAGGATCTGCTAGTAAGTCTTGCAACTGTTGGTGTCAAAGTGCATGCTTCTACAATGAAAAAGAGATGCACAAATTTGACCTGCATTGTAGGTGTGCCAGGAAAAAGTCTTTGCAAGACTACACTTTGCCAATGAGCATATAGGCAAAGACCAGGCCTTGCATTCATTGATCCAATTATGAATTCTGTATCATATCACAGAGTGCTTGAAGATAATGTGAGGCCTTCTGTCTGAAAATTGGAGTTGAACCAAAAGTGGACCTTTCAACAGGATAATGATTCTAAACACAGTAGCAAATCCGCCAAGGAATGGCTCAAAAAGAAGAAACGAAAGGTTATGGAATGGCCTAGTCAAAGTCCAGATTTGAATCCCATTGAAATGTTGTGGGGGATTTGAAACGGGCAGTCCATACAAGAAAACCTTCAAACATCTTGCAACTGAAAGAATATTGCATGGAAGAGTGGTCAAAAATTCCAGCAAGCCTGGTGGACAATTATGCAAAACGCCTACAAGAAGTTATTTCTGCTAAAGGGGGCAAAACTAGCTCCTTAGGTTTTTTTTACTATCTACTTACTTTTTCACAAAAGAATTTCATATCTATTGATATTTCTGTTGAATAAGTGATTGAAAAGCTAATTTTCCTTGTGGTTTTGTTCAAGTATATCAACTTTATTAACAGGCACTGTTTCAAAAATTATCAAATGTTTGCTTGTCCAAATATGTCAAAAAGCCAACAAATTCCATGGGGTGTACTTTTTTCAAATGACTGTATATTTATACTCTAAAAGTATGTTAACTAATATTTCACAGTTTACAGTACAGGTTAATATACAAGAAATCTCAGCTAATATGTTAAAGAGAAAAATCCTGTACAACTATCGCAGCCCCTGTGAAATTAATTGTAAAACACTGACATTTTACAATAACTTTATAATAAAAGCCTCAATGTGCATAATTCACTTCCTAATTACTTTCAGAAACCAGTCCGGATCTTGAACTTTTATTAATGCCACTTCATCCTTTAAAACAGTAATTGTAACCAAATTTAAAAAATTCAATTATCTTACTGTAAAGATGTTAGCATAATGGTTACTGATGTCAGTATATACAGTGCTGTGAAAACGTGTTTGCCCCACCCTGATTTCTACAGTTTTTGTGTATATCACATACTAAATTGTTTCAGAAATTAAAACAACATCTAAGATAAAACAAAGGCAACCTGAGTAAACACAAAATACAGTTTTTAAATGATTGTTTTCAAAAGTTATCCAATACCAACTGGGCCTGTGTGACAATGTATTTATTACTAATAGTTACTAATTCCCGAAATCTAGAAAACGGCATTCATTATGGGGTTCAGCTGAACTAGACACAACCAGGCCTGATTACTGCAAACCCTGTTCAATCAAATCAACATTTAAATAGAACTTTTTCAACAGCATGAAGTTGAAAAGGTTGCTAAAGAAATTCCAGAAATTATGAGGAAGAAGGTGATTGAAATACATGGGGTGTCTATGGCTCAGGTGGTAGAGTGGGTTGTCCACTAATCATAGGGTTGGCAGTTCGATTCCTGGCCAACATGACTCCACATACCGAAGTGGCTTGGGCAAGACACTGAACCCCAAGTTGCTCACTTATATGGTAAGTGCAGACCATTTACTATATAAGTGCAAACCATTTTAAATCAGTCTGGAAAGGCTTACAAAGCTATTTCAAAGGCTCTGGGACTCCAAAAAACCAGAAGTGGCTGACCTTCCAAAATTCCTCCAAGAGCACAGCAACAACTCATCCAGCAAGTCACAAAAGAGCCAAGGACAACATCAAAGGACCTACAGGCCTCTTCTGCATCAATAAAGGTCACGACTCCACTACCAGAAAGACACTAGGAAAACATGGCATCCATGGAAGAGTGGTGAAGTACAAACCACTGCTAACCCAGAAGAACTTTAAATTTCATCTGAATTTTGATAAAACATACCTTTTGGGAGAATGTTCTGTGGATTGATGAGTTGAAAGTGGAACTGTTTGGAAGACAGGAGGTCTGGCATAAACCAAACTAAGAATTCCACAAAAAGAACATTATACCTACGGTCAAGCATGATGGTGGCAGTGTGATGGTGTAGGGGTGCTTTGCTGCATCAGGGCCTGGGCAACTTGCAATAACTGAGGGAAACATGAATTCTGCTCTTTACCAGAAAATCCTAAAGGAGAATGTCCAGTCTTCATTCCATAAGTTGAAACTCAAGCGCAACTGGATTATGCAGCAAGACAATGATTCAAATAATAATAGTAAGTACAAGACTGATCTCCAGTTATCAGAAGCATTTGGTTGCAGTTATTGCTGCTAAACATGGCACAACCAGATTGTAAGTTTAAGGGGGCAATTAGTTTTTCACATTGGTGATAGGTGTTGGATAACTTTATTTTGCTTCAATAAAAAAATATATATATATAAGAAAAACTGTATCATCTGTTCACTTGGGTTGCCTTTGTTTCATGCTGTATTTCATTTGAAAACTTAAAACTATTTAGTATGAGATATACACACAAAAAAATAGAAGAAATCAGGCAAATACTTTTTCACAGCACTGTGCATGCACAGCAGTATACATGTGCTAACTGCTAATTATTTTTCTTGATCTCACATGAGCATAATTCATAGTGTTCAGCTTAGACAAGAGAAAAGAGAGAAAACCTCTCACTCTAACTCTCACACTAAGACTAATTCTATAAAATACTTCCTTTGCAGAAACAAACCTGGCCCTGGCCCTAGAAATCTGCAATGTGAAAAATACAGAGAAAAAGGTTAGTTTTTGTTTGCTAGTAACATCAAGGAGGCAGAGAGGGACATGCTCCATTCCTCTCAGACATTTCTTGCACGAGATGAGGCGATCCCATTGGAAAACTTGGTGTGACAAGCCAAGATGTCGGGGGAGCTATGTGAATGGAAAACATGAAAACAAAACCTTAACAACCGTTAATGTCCTTTCAATCGGCAGCACCACACTCTACCTGCGTCTTCATTAGTAAAGAAGAGAAGGTAAAAGAGTCATTAGAAGTGAACTAAGTAGGGCCAGCAAAGCACTCAAGAGACAGTGTTAATGACAGCCACTGCTGCTGAGAGTGTCCCTCATGCTCTACTGTTTTGTCCCCCACTGTAAACTCTACTGGAGTTCAGGGACAGTGATCCAAACACGAATAGAATGATACTTATACACATGTGTGCACACACATACACAACCATACCAAGGGCAATACAAAGACATTTAGATGTTTGTCATACTGACCCCTTAATTTTACTCATGAACTCATACAAATCATGTTTTTATATAAGACTAAACTACTCAGGCTGACTTCTGAAATAATTATCTTTCAGGAAAAAAAATTGTAAAATGTACTATCACTGTACAGGTATAACGAGATAATGTTTGGAACAAGTGCTAAACTACAACATTCCATACTAATTCCTGCAAAAGCTCTGGCTAATCACACTAATCTAACTTATTTACTGTAGACTATATTTGATCTACTTACATACTTGTTTGTGTAACATTAACAGTAGAACACTAGTAATATTACTGAGGTGCATTTTAAATTTTGGTCATTACTTCCAACATCTCACTAAGGACGCACTTCTGAATGAACCAATAGTTACAAGTAGTTAATGACTGCTTGCAAGTCCACTCTTTCTGACATTGCAAAGAAAAGAACTGCATACCTGCATGCATGTAAAGGAGTGCCTCCATTTGTCTTAAACAGCATGCATTTTATTTAGATGGTCATTTGATAACACCGTAAAAAAAAAAAGTATGTATCCATAAGCATTAAAAAGATATGTTAAAAGTTGATGGGGAAAAAGCATTTGGGCATTATATTTTTATATAATATAACTCTCAGACTAATCATAAGAAAGGTAAGAGAGAGCCCAGTAGTCACTAAAAAGAGTTGCAGGGTGACCTGAAAGTAGCAGGAACAACAGTTACACAGAGAACAATAACCTGCATGATAACCTGTACTGCAAAGAACAATGAACTACACCGCAATCATTTCTGTTCCTAAACCTCACACACTCTTCTGCTAAAAAAGAAGCAGAGAGATGAATGTCTAAAAGCATTCAGACAAATCAGAACTCTTCTGGTGCAATTTACGCTGATCAGACAGTGGGGTATAGATGGTAGGTACAGTCTAATTAACTGAGGTCTACCTTACAGATATACACATCTAGGGCGAATGCTGAAGATTGTGATAATCCATAATTTCCTTTAACAAGCTTTAAAAATGCATAAATACTATACTAAAATAGTGCCGTCCAGATGCAATATCTATCAAGAGTTAACAAGAAATAAATCACTTTTGTTTCTGTTGTTTGGGTGCAGTATACTACTAATTCTGGTTACCTGAGTCTGTGACATTAAATATATGAAAAGCATTCATACTCACTTCAAACTGGCTTACAGAAAATGGTAGAGCAAAGATTTGGAACTAAAGGGACTAACAGTTTTTCTTTTGGAACTAAAGGGACTAACTGTTTTTCTTTTGGAATTGATTGCAAATTCACCACAAACACTACAGACAATAGCAAGAAGCTGATAATTATGAAAATGAACATTTTCTGTACAGTACTTGTAGCTTAGCTAACTTTATTATTAACTCCACCTTCCGTTTGAGGATGCCCCACAGATGCTCAATAGGGTCTGGAGACATGCTTGGCCAGTCCATCACCTTCAACCTCAGCTTCTTTAGCAATGCAGTGGTTGTCATTGAAGGTGTGTTTAGGGTCGTTATCATGCTGGAATACTGCATACTGATCATGCTCTGCTTCAGTATGTCACAGTACATGTTGGCATTCATGGTTCCCTCATGAACTGTAGCTCCCCAGTGCTGGCAGCACTCATGCAGCCCCAGACCATAACACTTCCACCACCATGCTTGACTGAAGGAAAGACACATTTGTTTTGGTACTCCTCACCTGGTTGCCGCCACACATGCTTGACAGCATCTGAACCAAATAAGTTTATCTTGGTCTACTTGTCTTCAGCAAACTGTTTGCAGGCTTTCTTGTACATCATCTTTAGAAGAGGCTTCCTTCTGGGACGACAGTCATGCAGACCAATTTGATGCAGTGTGCGGCGTATGGCCTGAGCACTGACAGGCTGACCCCCCCACCCCTTCAACCTCTGCAGCAATGCTGGCAGCACTCATACGTCTATTTCCCAAAGACAACCTCTGCATATGACTCTGAGCACGTGCACTCAACTTCTTTGGCCGACCATGGTGAAGCCTATTCTGAGTGGAACCTGTCCTGTTAAACCGCTGTATGGTCTTGGCCACCATGCCGCAGCTCAGTGTCAGGGTCTTGGCCAGTCTTATAGCCCAGGCCATCTTTATGTAGAGTAACAATTCTTTTTTTCAGATCCTCAGAGAGTTCTTTACCATGAGGTGCCATGTTGAACTTCCAGTGACCAGTATGAGGGAGTGTGAGAGCGATGACACCAAATTTAACACACCTGCTCCCCATTCACACCTGAGAACTTGTAACACTAACAAGTTACATGACACCGGGGAGGGAAAATGGCTAATTGGGCCCAATTTGGGCCCAAATGCTATATACATATATATAATGTATGTGTGTGTGTATATATATATATATATATATATATATATATATATATATATATATATATATAGATATATATATATATATATAGATATATATTGATTGTCTTCTGATTGACAGGATATAATCGGCCCTGATCATCGGCTGTTTTTTAACCAACTTAAAAAGCACTAATAATTAAGCTACAGTCCTAAATTGATTAAAAAAAAAAAAAATCCCTTTCACTGTACCTTATGGTTTCTGCTACTCACTGCCTTTAAGCATATTGTCTTACTTATGCTTACTTTGATCGCAGTGTTTTAATTAGACATTACAGATCTTACTTGCGCTCCCACTGTTTATCACTGCGTCTACATTTAAAGTGAGGAGCAAGCATGTAAATACACCATAAAATGACAATAAACTTGAATTAAACTAAACCTTTTCAGCAACTCACACCAATTTCCCCAACTACTTGCAGAACGTGGAGCATAAGTTTACATAAGTTTTTGCTTATATAAGTTTATGCATCACTACTGTGCTTCCGTGCTACACAAGATCTGCTTTCAAAGTTTGCAGGTTACTTGCAGGTCTTCTCCACGGCATTTAATATAAAACGCTCCCATACCTTAGAGGGTTGCACACTCTTTTTTCCGCTGTCACTTGACAATTATGCTTCTGTCTAATGGTGACTGAGGCCATGTTTAGCATAAAACATAACGCTGACATAAACAGTAAACTGAAGAAATTTGTTTTCATATACTCTGGGTATTCTGTTAAAGCGGCTTATTCTTACTTATATACTTCTCAATACACAAATTCCTCGTTTCCTCTCTCTTCTGTCCTATAGACCATGACCCAGAAATCAATTAAAGTCAACCAGCTTGAAGGACATATCAATTCTCTAATTGCACCATAAGGAGGTGAGGAATGAGGATACACAGATGTATCCTATGTGGAAGTGTTTTGCACATATAAATTCCCCTACTCCTTTACATCTGCCACAATCTCAAACAAAAATTCCTTTGATGATGTGATGGAATTTTGTCTGAAATATAATTAAATAATATGCTTACATTGAGTCTTGTAATTTATTGATCCTGGCATGTTTGGATATGCAAAGCTGCACAAAAGATGCAATAAATTATGTATCATTCATTAATTCATTGTTGAAGAACCCAGACATTTCACATACTATCAGTGCATTATTTTTTTTATTAAGAATGTTGTTATTAACAACATAATGGCAGATCCCTGAAGTGCAGTGAGGTAATCCAGCTAAGCACAGTCATCATTAATTGACGTCACTTTGAAGTGATGTTTGAGAGAGCGAGGATATTCCTTCAACTTGCTTCGATTCCTCTCTCTTCACATCTCATCCTTGCATCCTTCCCTCACATCCTAAGGGGTGGAGCTAAGACGCAAGGAAAGGAAGCGAGGAAAGGAAACGAGGATGCACAGATTTGAAATGAGAAGCACCCCTAGTGTTCCCTTTGAGAGAAATTAAAATTCATACACTAGACGATAGAGTGCATAGTTAAGTGTAAAGTACGTAATTTGGGACAAAACTTTGGTCTGTATTCTCCAATGTGTGTTTTAGGGACAGAAGTAACAATGAGTAAATGTACCCCGTGCCATGTGCAGACCAAATAATTGATAATAAGATTCATTTACAACGTTTTTCATAATAGATTATTATCGATTTTATCGATTAGTTGTTGCAGCTCTACAATTCTCTACAAAGAATCTCTCAATTCTTTTGTTTTTACTGTACACTGACTGCTGTACACTGTACATGTGTTTGAGATCAACAGATGTATATGAGAAGATCAGAATTTCAGTTTTCATTTCCTGATATTTATCTCGATGTGTTAAACAACTTAGAACATGGCACCTTCGTAATAAATAAATTTAATAAATCAAATGTTAATTCTACATTTGATTTATTACTGTATTCACCACAATTACTATATTACCAAAGAAGATATGCCTCTTTTTTTAGTTTAGTTTGTCAACGTTCCCAACCTTTTCTGTAAATCAGTAAGCGAGTTTGGCAGCTGTTTGAATGCCAAACTCAACTTATAGTCATTATGTGTATGACTGGGCTATCCCACAATGTACCAGCTACATTAAAGCGCCCTTATGTACATGCAAAACCACATTAAAGCTGAAAAAAGCACATGCATACTAGATGAAGTGGTAGACTCAGAAGCACTAATGATGAGATTACTGAGCTGCTGCAAGCACTGATGAGCCCAATCAGTTGAAAGATTCAGTTAGTTGCATAGTTTCCCGAAAACTGCAGTCTGAACATGTTGCCAGCAGCACCATTGCTGAACTTTACTTTAAGTTCCGCTCGCGATACTTTCAGAAACCTGTAATAGCAGATGGATGCAGGAGGGCCACACTGGTGTCACTGGACAGCCCAGAACAATAAAAAACAGTTCATTTTATATCAAAGTATGCCCATGCTTCCAAGGCATGATTCATCAAAATGCACTGAGGCACCTCAGCATTATATCTGAAAAAATATTCACTTAGTTCATTGTCAAACAACACCAACACAAGGGTCTGCCCACAAAAAAGTTAGACCCTTGCCAACTGGCTAAACTGATGCAGACGTTCAGCCACTACCACAAAAATTGGCAATCAAGAGTGCTGGCCAGGTATTGTTTAGAATAATTGACTCCTCTGCAGACTACTCAATAGCATGAGGCTTGATTTGTAGGCTATACGAGCCTTCCTGATGGACCACAGCAGTTCTATGCCACTGGAGGCAGCAAGCAGGTAGATAAGCTAGGGTGAAAACATCTACACAACTTTGTTAGTGTCAGACATTGGTGGTGGAGACAGATGCAAGTGCTGATCATTTATTATGCAAAGTACAAACAAAATAAACATAAGGGTGGGCCCTAAACATCAACTACAAGAAACATGCAAACTATAGGAAACAGCTTGGCACACACAGCAACATGTGACAATAACAATGAAAAAGCTTGATAGTGAGACACAAATACTAGAACGTAAATAGTGGTTATAACAACTTCCTGTTTAGTAGCAATAATAGCACGGTTTAGCACTTAGCTAAGTGTTGCTAGCATGTTTTAACATGCCTAGGATGTTGCTAGCATGTTTAGAATTTGCTGGCATATTTTTATACGTTGCTAGGAATAGATCAGTGTAAAACATTTACATTTACATTTATTCAAAAAAGTGACAAAACATGTCACTTCCTGTGGCTAGTAGGTGGAGCTATCACTATAACTGAATATTGGCAAGTAGATGTCTTCAGGCCAGGACTTTTATCAAACATGTGAAGTTTGGAGCAGATTGGACATTTTATGTTTGTGTTATAACAACTTCCTCTTTCATGGCGAAACATCAAACTTTGTGAGACCGCTAATAAGGCATAACGAGACACAGGTAAGAGTGATTAAGGACCATGTCACAAGATCATGTGATGTGTAGGCTGCTGTATAATTTCAGTGCTACCATGAGAGTTAGCATGCGTTTGTGAACATACATACAATTTACTGTCCAATTTGATTCACAGACGAGGCAGAGACACTTTCAACCAGAGAATGCTTTCGGCCAGGATGCGTTGGTGCATGATTGGCATTATTCTATTAAATCGGTAACTCAAAACAGCGATCATGTTAATCATCATGCAAAATGTAGGATATGCCTGAATAAGTGCTAGGCTATTTTATAAGCTGTTATGAACCCAGGATGTAAGCTATATTGTAAAATTAAAACAAGTCTATAGCGATTAAAGTGATAATTACATATTGGACTATTCTTGTAGAAATATAGGATATTGGCAATATAGAAGATTCTTATTATATGTTTACTCTGTACAGACCATAGAGAGAAAACAAGGCTCAAGTATTAGCAGTGTGAATGTGGCCATTAACTGCACTAACCCAACTTTTATTTTTGTTCATATTTGGTTTCTTTGGGTTGAAAATGAAGCGTTTCTGACAAATAAGTTTACCTTTTTCTTCATGTTTAGCTATGCCTGTCACACCTAAGGCCACAGTGAGTCATAAACAAATGAAAGGACTATTTTTAGCAATTGACAGTATGACAGAGATGAAAAAACCTCTCTGAACCTTGGGGCAGGAGAAAGAAACAAGACAGGGAGAGAGGAACTGGAAAATACAGAGATAATGGATTCAATCACATAGCTCATCCAGTATGATCACTAATCTCTCTTTCAGGAATCATTCTACAGTGGTGCTTGAAAGTTTGTGAATCCTTTAGAACATTCTACATTTCTGCATAAATATGACCTAAAACATCATCATATTTTCACATAAGTCCTAAAAGTAGATAAAGAGAACCGAATTAAACAAATGAGATTATATATATATATATATATATATATATATATATATATATATATATATATATATATATATATATATATATATATAAATACTTGGTCATTTATTTATTGAGGAAAATGATCCAGTACTAGTTATTGGTCCGATATTACTTAAATGATCCAATGTTATGTATGTATGTGAGTGGCAAAAGCACATGAAGCTTTGCTTTCAGTATCTGGTGTGACCCCGATAACTGCAACTAAATGTTTCTGGTAACTGTTGATCAGACCTGCACATCGGCTTGGAGGAATTTTAACCTTGTCTTCAACTCTGCAATGCTGCTTCATGTTCATGTTTCCTCACATGAACTGCTTGCTTTAGGTCCTTCCACAAAATTTCTATTGGATTAAGGTCAAAACTTTGAATTGGGCATTCCAAAACATTAGCTTTATTCTTCATTAACCATTCTTTGGTTGAACAACTTGTGTATTGGTGGTTGTCTTGCTGTATGACACACTTTCTCTTGAGAAAGTTCATGGACAGATCTCATAACATTTTCGTTTAGAATTCACTGGCATAACTCAGAATTAATTTTCCCATTAATGATGGCAAGCCATCCTGGCTCAGATGCAGCAAAACAGGCCCAAACCATGATACTACCACCACTGTGTTTCACAGAGTGGCTAAGGTTCTTATGCTGGAATGCAGTGTTTTCCTTAAACCAAAAAGTTCTATGTTGGTCTCATCTGTCCACAATACATTTTTCCATTAGCTTTCTGGCTTGTCCACATGATTTTTAGCATACTGCAGACAGTCAGCAATGTTCTTTTTGGAGAGCAGTGGTTTTCTCCTCGCAATACTATCATGCCCACTACTGTTTGGTGTTCTGCAGAAGGTGGGCTCATGAACATTAACATTATCCAGTATCAGAGAGGCCTTTAGCTGCTTAGAACTTACCCTGGTTTCCTTTGTGACCTCGTGGACTATTATAACGCTTGCTCTTGGAGTGATCTTTGTTGGTCAACCACTCCCGGGGAGGGGAACAGTGGTCTTGAATCTCCTCAATTTGTACACAGGCTGTCTGACTGTGGATTGGTGGAGTCCAAACACTTTATAGATGCTTTTGTAAACTTTTCCAGCCTGATGAGCATCAAAAACTCTTTTTCTGAGATCTTCAGAAATCTCCTTTGCCCATGCCATGATACACTTGCACAAACATGTGTTGTAAAGATCAGACTTTGATAGATCCCTGTTTTGTTTTTTGTTTTTAAATAAAACAGGGTGCTCACTCACACATGATTGTCAGCTCATCTGAATTGTTGGGTCTGGTGTCTCTCATAGATTCTCTATGGGGTTCAGGTCAGGTGAGTTGGCTGGCCAATCAACCACAGAAATACAATGGTCAGCAAACCAATTACTAGTAGTTTTGGCACTGTGGGCAGGTGCCAAGTCCTGCTGGAAAAGGAAATCAGCATCTCCATAAAGCTTGTCAGCAGATGGAAGCATGAAGTGCTCTGAAATCTCAGTGGACCAACACCAGCAGATGACATGGCACCACAAATCATCACTGACTGTGGAAACATCACACTGGACTTCAAGCAACTTGGATTCTGTGCCTTTCCACTAACCCTCCAGACTCTGGGACCTTGATTTCCAAATGAAATGCAAAATTTACTTAAGAAGTTCCAGTAGTGTCTGGCAAACTGAAGACGCTTGAGATTTTTTTTTTGGATGAGATTACAGGCTTTTTTCTTGAAACCTTTCCAAAGTAATTGTAGTGATGTAGGTGACTTCAGATTGTAGTTTTGGAGTCTTTCTGACCTCAAGACGCAACTAACTTCTACAGTTCTCCAGCTGTGAACCAGGAAGATTTTTTGGCCACTCGAACCATCCTCTTCACAGTGCGTTGAGACAATATAGACACATCCAATTCCAGGTTGACTCATAACATTTCCAGTTGACTAGAACTTCTTAATCATTAATCTGATGGTGGAAATGGGCATTTTCAATGCTTGTGCTATTTTCTTATAGCCATTTCCCGTTTTGTGAAGCTCAACAACCTTTTGCCGCACATCACAGTTATACTCTTTGGTCTGGCTTCTGGGGGTTTGTGCACATAAAACAAACATATCTTTTGTAAAATAAGGAATACAGTGAAAATTATTTTTTCCCATGATTTGTCTCCTTACGTCTAGCCCAAATACACACAAACACACACACATACACACACACACACACACACACACACACACACACACACACAAAGATTAAATGTTTGAAATCTGTGTTGTAGACAAAAATATAATTGTGTCAACATATTAATTTCTTTCATTAAAAAACTAACATTTTATATACAAAAATTCTTTTTTTTAAATGGATGAGTTGGAGCAAAATATTCCAAAAAGCAGCCAACAGGCATACGTGGGAGCTCCTTTAATACTGTTCAAAAAGCATCTCAGGGTGATTCCTCGAGAAATTGGTTGAGAAAATGCCAAGAACATTTATGGAAATGTAGGCAAAAATGATGTTTACTTTGAAGATGCTAAAATACTTAATTATTTATATTTATTTAGGATTTTTTTAAATAACAAAATAATTCCCATAGTTCCATTTGTGTTATTCCAGAGTTTTAATGATTTATCATTATTCTAAAATGTGTGTGTCTGTGAGTGGGAGAAGGGGTATAAAATAAAGAATGAGTATGTTTAAAATTTTGACACTTGTGTGTGTATATTATATTGCAACTAACAATTATGTTTAATAATCGATTAGTTGGTCGATTTATTTTATTTATTTATTTACTTTTTAAATTTTTTTGATTAATCGGATGGGGGGCAAACTTTAAGTACCATTTTTTCGTTTATTTAAAATAAAATCCACAAACAAACTAAAACTTTACACAACTCTTTGTCCAATTATATAAGACTGAAAAGAACCCAATACTCACACACACACGCTAGAATATATATTATTTATTTAGGACTGTAGTTCAACAGGATAATGACCCCATGCACACTAGCAAAGCCATCAAGGAATGGCTCAAAAAGAAGAAACTGAGGGTTATGGAATGGCCTAGTCAAAGCCCGAATTTGAATCCTATTTAAATGTTGTGGGGGGGATTTGAAATGGGCAGTGCATGCAAGAAAACCCTCAAACATCTGGCAGCTGAAAGAATATTGCATGAAAGAGTGGTCAAAAATTCCAGCAAGCCTAGTGGACAATTATGCAAAACGCCTACAAGAAGTTATTTCTGCTAAAGAGGGCAATACTAGTTTCTGAGGCCAGAAAGGAATATCAAATCTATGGATATTTCTGTTGATTTTGTTAGTTTTGTTCAAGTACATCAACTTCATTAATAGGCACTGTTTCAAAGATTATCAAACATTTGCTTGTCCAAAAAAGCCAACAATTTCTATGGGTTGTACTTTTTCTTTCACATGGCTGTATACTTGTGCTTTTCTGTTGATTTCTGTTTATTTTATCTCATTCAAAAGGTTTCTAGGTTCATAATATTTATTTTCAGTAATGTGTGAAATTTTTGTGACTTATTTGTACTCCAGTTTTGTCCTCTTCTTGACATGGGCCAGGAAAAGAAATGAAGGCATGCTTTTTATGCATCATCAGCTTGAGCCATCACAGCCTGCATTGTGTCATGGTTTGATCATGATGCCATGATATTTTACTTCAGGAACAAAACAAAAGCACAAGTATTATTAAGTACTTTAAAGATAAAGTCAATAATAAAGTTAGCAAAGCTACAAGTACTCTGCAGAAAATTTTCACTTTCAGAATTATTAGCTTCTTACTATTGTCTGTAGTGTCTATTGTGAATTTACAATCAATTCCAAAAGAAAATCAGCATTGGTCTCTTCATTTCTAAATCTTTGCACTACCATTTTCTGTAGGCCAGTTTAAGGTGAGTATGACTGCTTTTGGTATATTTAATGTCAATATTCAAGTAAACAAAATTAGTAGTATATTGTACCCCAACAACAGAAACAAAATTGATTTCTTTCCTTATTATCTCAGCACTGATTGCATTATACTATTTTAGCACAGTATATGCATATTTTGCGTCATATTTATGAAGATTTAGAGAAAATTCTAAAGTGTTTGCAAATTTTTAAGCACCGCTGTATATACTATGTCTCACATGCCACCTCTCTATTCATATCACATCTGATTCACCTAAACAGTATACATTATCCAAGACCATTTCTGGCTAATACAGAGTTCAAACAGAGAAATTAAGATTTCCTCTTGAGCTGGCCTTTTCCTGATCGAGTAGGTGAGAGAGCTCCCTAAAGTTCTCAGTTCTCGGGTTGAATTTAGCAGCACTGAGAAAGGGTCTGCAGGAAATGGATATCCAGACTAAAGCAAAGGAGCACAGGATACAGGATTAACAGGAAGACACAAGGAGGGAAAGTGAGCATAGAAACGGAAACCCTACAGTGGGCACTTCCTTTACTGGCAAAGTGAGGACCTATAAATTATTTTTGCCACTTTTTGTCCCAACACAGGGAACAGACCCTGACAGTTTTAAAAGATATACAATTAAATCATTTACTAGAATGATTTATTTAATGATTAATTGAAAAACCAAGTTAAGTCTAGCCAACTAAAAGAAGTGTCTAGTCAAAACAATATATCTTCATCAATAAAAATCCTATACAGGAATTCCATTTATCCAACCAACAAGGTACAGACAGTTCCCTATGTAATGCTCCATATATAAACTAATAAAATTACATAATAGAACTTCAACTTTATTCAATATTTAACCATAAGGCAGCAATGACAAGGATATGCTAATGGTCGATCTTTTAATTTTTGAATTCCACATCTCTCCTTCTATCTGGATGTATGTGTGTTTTTGCTAATGAAACTGATCTATTGAGACTGAGAGCTAGGAACACAGAGAGAGTGATGGAATGAAACACTTGAGGGCTTAGACTCAGTGAGGCTCGTGATACAGTATGAATGAAAGCAGTGTGCATTTTACTGCCATGAACAGAGAAAGTGTGAGACAGACCAAGAAGCAAGAAAAATGAGAATGAGAGAAAAAGAAATCCGAGAGGATATGGAAATCCACGTGGATATGGCTAGTTTAATTCTCCTTACCAAGAATGGCTATAAATTCACATAGTCATGTGTAATGTTATATATGATATGTTATATATAATAATGTTTTTATGTATTTATGATCAAATTAATCAAAGCTTAACCAATGCTTAGATTTAAAAACAAACAAACAAAAAAAAACTCATCAAACCTTATATAAATGTTCCAAATATGCTGGAACCCTATTGGTTTTGTTAGGATTTAAATTTTTTTAGGGGGCCAAGCAGATAGTGCTTGGAACCCTATTGTTTTTGTTAGGATTGTTTTCTTCTTCTTCTACTTCTTCTTCTCTGCTAAAACTGATCATGCAGACAAAACCATAGTCCTGCAGACATGAAAATTCAGTATATAGTACAACCTCCAGCTACTCAGGCTAGACAAATGAGTCTGACTGGCCTAACCCTCCTTTGCATGAATTAATGTTGAAATGTTTTTATTATTTTTTTATTACTTTAATTAGTTAAAGTATTACAAATATGTAAATGATAATAATAATAATAATAATAATAATAATAATAATAATAATAATAATTTGAAGAAAAAAATAGGGGTAGTTGAGAGTTTTAGTTGGTCAGTCATTGAATGGAAAGAATCATATAGTCAAAAATAACAGAATGTATTAGATTACAGTTCCACAGCATATAAGTAACTATCTATCTATCTATCTATCTCTATATATATATATATATATATATATATATATATATATATATATATATATATAGTTCGCCGATTATTTTTTCTATTAATGGGGGGGGTTAAAGGTTAAGACTAAAACTTTATACAACTGTTTGTCCAATTATATAAGACTGAAAAGAACCCAATGAATATATATTATTAATTTAGGACTGTAGTTTAATTCAGTGCTTTTTTGCTATAAAAAGTTATACATAAATACATACACACACACACACACACACACACACACATATATATATATATATATGTATATATATATATTTATGTGTGTATGTATGTATGTATTGCTTTTTATATATATATATATATATATATATATATATATATATATATATAAAATAATACGTAAATACTTCATATATAGAATAAATAATATCTATATACACACACACACACAACTGTCACAACTGTCATTCTTTATTTTATCCCCCCCCCACATATATATATATATATATATATATATATATATATATATATATATATATATATATATATATATATATATATACACACACACACACACACACACACACACACACACACACACACACACACACACACATTACTTTTTATGGATGCACAAAAAGCACTGAATTAAACTACAGACCTAAATTAATAATAAAAACTCCCTTGCACTGCACCTTATGGTTTCTGTTACTCACTGCTTTTAGGCATATTGTTTTACTTTTGATCATAGTGTTTTGATTAGACATTACAGATCTTACTTGTGCTCCCATTGCGAGTGAGGAGCAACGTGGCCTCGTTACTAACAGATCACTTCCGTTATAATAAACGACAGAAGTTACACTGCAAGCCCGCAAATACACCATATACTGACAATAAACTTAATTTAACTAAACCTTTTAAGCAGCTTGCACCAGTTTCCCCAAGCCCTTCCACACAGTGGAGCATTTTGGATACAAACATAACATAATTAGTAAATAAATAAATCACATATTCTGGCTTCATGAAACATATGACAAAGTAAATTAAATTGTTTTAATTAATGGGTATATTTTCTTCCAGACCAAATAGAGGAAAAAATTATGGAAATCACTCAATGTTGAGGAGAAAATTATGGAATCAACAAAAATATCACAATTAGTACTGTGTTGCTCCTCCTCGGGCTTTTATGCCGGCCTGAATTCTTCGAGGCACGGACTTCACTAATGAAAAACAATATTCACGATCAAGCTGGTTCCAACTTTCTCAAATAGAAGTTGACAGATCAGCTTTGCAGGATGGAGCCTTGTCATGGACCTTTTTTTTTATTATTATTATTTCCACCATAAATTTTCAATCGGATTGAAATCCAGACTGTTTGCTGGCCATGTCGTTGAGCTGTTATGCCTTTCCTGAAAAAAGATAGAATGAGAAAAGTGTCCAAAATTTCAATGTACACCTGTTTAAGTGTACATTGAAACATTTTCAATGTTCAATGTTTCTTCTCTTTAGCCCGCTGTAACATTGTTCTCTTCTGTTTAGGTGTTAGTGCTGGTTTTCGTTTGGCTTTTCGATATGTAAATCCCATTTCATTTAGCCGATTTCTTACAGATCTGTCACAAATATTGACTCCCGTTTCTGTCCATTTGTTTTTCAATTGTTTTGTTGTGCATTTTCTATTTTCATGGCATATTGCTTTGAGTTTTCTATCCTGATGTTTGCTGTCTCCCTCAATAACCTTCCCATTTTGTTTATACTTGCACAAAATTTTAGACACGTTTGGGAACAACAAACATCTTTCGCCTATATGGCCACCACAAGTCAATAAATTCCAATGAGGTGGAGCCTAATTTACTTCCACAGTTATAAAGACAAAGCTATTATTGAGATATTGCCACCAGATTTGGTAGTTAGATCCCATAGCCTATTGCCCTACTGAGGCAAATGACATGACCTACACCCACCACAAGAGGGTGCTATAATAAATGAATTTACCTTTTGGTACTACATCTACATCTGTAGGAAATAGATTAAAACATGTTATATCAGCATAAGTCCTAAGTCCTTCTAAAATAAATAAATAAAAATCTTTTTAAAACTATTCCTAGGCTTTGATCAGAATAAAATATTGAATCTGGCAAAACAAATTTGATTGGCCAAAACCGTAACAGGCCAATAACATTTTAAGCCGCTTCATGTATGTACTAAATGTGCCCTACCTTCTGAATGTAAATTCAAATTTCTACAAACTTTACCATACATAGTCACTAGGACACTCTTTGGCCACCCCTCAAATTTCATAACAAATGGACCATAGGGAGTGCTATAGCTAAAACGATATAGGAGGATGATATAGGAGGATCAAATTAGTTTTTTCAAATTCTTGGTCAAAATTAAAAACTTTGTCAAGTTATTTTTCTAATTATATACTTGGGGAAGAAATATTGCCTAACAAAAACTGCATACTCAGAAAATGGCTGACTTTTGGACCCTGGGCTGTATGTGTGCGCGCATGCGTGCAAGTGCGTGCATGAGTTTGTTTGCATACATCACCAGGAAAAGTGAGAGATGGGATATGTTATCAGCTGAGATATTCATGTTTTAAAGAGTCTGTGTTCCCTGTAAATATGTTTCACAGGGCTGACCAGTTAGAGTGTGCCACTGAGGAGCACCAAACTCAGTGCTACTGTGAGAGGATTAGCAATTTGTGTGACACTGAAGAACCACAGAGTTTTAAGTTTATTTAGTTCATTAAGTTTATTTAGTGGTTGGTTAGTTTACTTTCCTTTAGTAAGGTGCATATTGTATGCATATTATGTAAGTACGACTGTGCTATTTTCATTGTTGTTTCACTTTAATTAAGCAGAATGCATAAAATACAGTAATGTTAGGGTGATATGCGATTATGCTTCTGGCATTAGTATGGTTGTTATGTTGAATTCTGCCATTACTTTGTATTAAAACTGTAATGTTGACTTAAATAATGTAAATGCAGCAAAGATGTCAGCAGTCTGAAAGCATTTTAATGTATCCGAGAAAGACGCAAAAATGGCCGTTTGCAGACACTGTTCTGCTGAATTGTCTAGAGGGGGTGTATCTGCAAAAACTTACAGCACTACAAGTTTAATTTATCATTTAAAATCAAGACACCCCGAACAGCATGCAGAGTACGAGAAAGACACGATGACAGCAGCAGAAGCAAAAAGGAAAGTTCCTCCTCCCTAGGTACTTGTCTGCTCCAATAATTTGTGAGGGTTCTTGCACTGCTGCAGGCTCATGGCTGTCTAGTACCCAACAGTCCTTGCAATAGACCAATCAGAAAGCAGAGCAGGAATTTTGTTGACGCGGGAAGCTGAGGAGGAGTTTTGATTGAAGGTTTTAGCCAACATGACAGAGAAGAGGATTTTTAAGTGTAAGTTTGTGTTTTTATAATTAACAATGATTTAACAATGATGAAGTAATTGAACTGTAGCTCTAGCTTTTAGAATATTTCATTATATAGTTTGAAGATAAAAAATGTGAAATTATAGTCAATTAAAATGGAATGGAACTTCAAACTATGGGCATTGTCAATGGTTATCTGTTAAAAACGATGCTGTTTTTGTATTTATGGTTCATCAAATCCTATATGAAGCTATTATAAATGTGGAATTCACATGTCAAGCTGTTACTTTACTGAATCACCCAATTGTACGCTATGTAAGTATTCAGTTATTATTAATCCTGTACTATTTAAATCCTTCCCCATACAAATTTTACTTTTATTATCGAGACTTTATGTGTTTTGGTATGTGAATAGCAATACATAGCCTTATGATTACCTTTTTTGGGTGGGGGCAATTTGATCATTTTAATGTAAGAGGTTTTCCTGCTATACCACTATTGTAATATTTGCCAATTATTGTTTGCTCCGTGTATGCCATAAGCATGTGCACGAATGTGCAGTAATCCTGCCTTCTGCAATGTCTTCAAACAGCAAGCTGATGTCTCTGCATAGCAAGCCATCTGGCTAGCACGACAGTGAAAACAACAACCGGCAACATCTTCCTCTTTCTGGAGCCACAATGTCAAGTCCGTCCCCAAAGCCGTCTTTTAGTAGCCCTCATGGACTCGCGCCTTAGCGCCCCATAGGTCTCCATTAGCTGACGTCACCAAAGTGTGGACTCAGAGGAGGGCCACAAAGGCAGAGCGTGCCATTTGTAACAGGGTGAGAGTTGCAGCACAGATCAGAAGGTGTCAGATTTATTTTATCGCTTGAAGAGAGTGAGGCAAGATGACTGACAAGAAGAGTTTGGCGAGGTGACTGACAAGACGATGGCGGAGGATTTGGTTTCAAAGCGAAACGTAAAAGTGCCTATTTGCAATTTTTTGTATTTAAACCCAATGTTAATAGGGAACCTGCAAACATTAATGAGGCAATCTGTAAACTTTGTCTGATGAAGGTGGCAGCATCTGGAGGCAACACTTCTAATTTACACACACACCTTCAAGCGCACCACAAGCTGTCTTATTAGTTTTGTTAATAAAAGTTCTATGTTTAACATAAGCGGGTTTATATTCATTTCTTATTTATTTGATTCCACAGTGTTTGCTGATTTTCACTTTTTTATTTTACTGTGTAATTTATTTGTTATTTTATAATACAACATGGTGTATGCTGTGCTTATTCGTTTTGTTAATACAGCCGTCTTATTCGTTTTGTTAATAAAAGTTCTATGTTTAATATAAACGAGTTTGTCATTGTACTGTTTTGTTGTTGTTGTGTTTTTCATTAAGAATAATAATGATCCCACCATTCAAGCAACTGCCCATCAAATTGCCGCTAATTAGAAAGCGAAAGTGAAATGCGCACAGCCGCACGACATTCATAAGCACTTTAAAAGCGAGGAGGGAAAAGAGGGAAAGCACCCCCCGTGATACCGGTATTTCTGGTGTTGTCACCAGTGGGAAATTTCCTCACTGTCACATCCCTAATGAATATATTAATCTGTAAATTAATATTTCATGAACCCTAATTACTGAAAAAAACATGGATTTAGCTTTAGTTAGCAAGGTTCCAATTAAACTTTGGTCATGAAACTTGAATGGTAGTTTCATTGAGGGACCTACAAGCAATATGCAGTCTCACACAAATTGGCCACTGGGGGTGCTATTCATATTCATAAATATTCACTCTTGTCTCAGTCACATTCTAGTTTGCTATCTAAGCAGTGCTAATGCATGTTATACAAATGACAAGAAGATTTGAACAAAATAGCCAGTCACACTCAATCAAATTGAAATCCTTGCAACGGTGTCTCCTTCAGGTTTGCCAAAGGCTTGACCACAAACCAAAGTCCAAAGCCAAATACATTTGGCCATCTCTTACCTCAACTCACAGGCCTATATTGCTTTATTTATTTCAAACTATATTATATAGCAATCTAGTTCTGAATGATCTGTGTGGATAGAGACAGATGTATATGTCATTTGTTGTAAGACACTGAACAGGCAACAAGCCAATACACAATCACCAGCAAAAATCAATTTACCATTATACGACAGACCTAATTAATAGAGTTCGAGCTGCAGCCAAATCATCTCCTACTGTTCATGTTTTGAGAGACAGTGTACAGTATCCCCAGTAACACAGACACACACACACACACACACACACACACACACACACACACACACATACACACACAGTACAGGGTATGGACTCAACAGATAAAAAGCTATAATGACTACAATCACACTGACCTTCAGTCCAAAGTTCAATACAAAACTATTTTCCTCAAAGACTTAAAGTATACAATACTATATGGAGTATTTTATGGATATGAAGAGTAAAAAAACAGCTACTATGTCAACAAGAGATTAACACAAACCTGTAAGAAGGATAGCATTAGTTAACATTAGTCTGGCATACACAAGGTACACAAATCATGTCCCTAAGCAATGCAGGAACTAGTAAACAGTTATTACCTGGAATGTTTGACACAGATTAGAAAAAGCCAAAAGAACAAATGAGAAAGTGTGAAATATAATTATGCAACTTAATCCCAGATCACCAGAGAGGGATGAAGCTCAACTATGAGGCCAAAGAACCTCATGCAGAATGTGTACGCAGATAATGTGGTAAAATTATTATTCTATATAATATCCTTACACATTTCTTTATTTTCCTCTTTACTTGATTCAGTTCTACTTTTTTCTTCATTTTCTCTCTTTTTTTTTTCATTCTGTAAAGCTCCCATTTAGAGAATTGTGGGTTACAGGGAAAATCAGGGTAAGAAAAAAAAGCAGGAAGAAGAACAATAGTGATCTATCTTTATGTGAGTAAAGAACAGAGTAAAAAGGCATTGTTATCAGCTTTGGACCTTTGAATGAGTCACATAAAACTCATGACATCCCTAACACATTTTAAGACTCAATTGTCTCAAATAGAAAAAGCACCACAAAGATACATGCAAATAACGACTCTCAGCCCTCAACCACATGAAATCTGTGAATATTCTGTTATTCACTCCTACACTGTTGACACACATACCAGAGGTTTATTCACATCCATCTCTATAAGAAAGCATAGCTCACTGAAGCAAGCATACACTTATTGGCCACTTTATTAGGAACACAATATATCACTGGGTAGGACCCACCTTTGACACCCCTTGGCATGGATTCCATATGGTGTTGGAAGTGTTCCTTAAAGATTCTTAGAAATGTTCCTTTGAGATTCTGGGCCAAGTTAACATGATTACATCAAACAATTGCTGCAGAATTTGGTATTTGAGGAAAGGATGGGATGGGATGCACAAGGACAACAATACTAGTTGATATGCTGTGGCATTCAAACATTTCCCACACCATTACACCACCTCCACCGGCCTGAACTGTTGACACAAGGCAGGTTGGGACCATGGATTCATGCTGTTGACACCAAATTCTGGTCCTATTATTTGCATGGTGTGGCAAAAACTAAAATTAATCAGACCAGTTCTTGGTTGACAAGAGTGGAACTCAATTTGGTCTTCTGTTGCTGTAGGTTATCCGCCTAAAGTTCCGACCTGTTGTACACTCTGAGATACTATTTGGCTCACCACAGTTGTAAGGAGTGCTTTTCTTGTAAGCTCGAATTAGTCTGGCCATTCCTTCTGACCTCTCTTATCAACAAGGTGTTTCCATAGAACTGCCACTCACTGGAATTTTTGCTTGAAAATTCCGGGAGATCAGCAGTTTCTGAAATACTCAAACCAGCCCATCTGGCACCAACAACCATGCCATGGTCAAAGTCACTGAGATCACATTTTCCCCCATTCTGATGAGTGATTACAACTGAAACTAACTCAAGATAACTGAAGCTCTTGAACTGATGATTTTATGCACTGGGGTGCTGCCACATGATTGGATGATTGCATGAATGAGGTCTAAAGGTGTTCCTATTAAAGTGACTGCTAAGTGTAGTTGTGTATCAACATACATTATCAACTATTATCAACTAACAAATCATAACGCTTACTAATAAAAAGTAGGGGTATATGATCTATGATGCAGGTACCATGTCTATGTTTCCTGAAAATAAACAAATTAAATAAATGCTGGATTATGCTGAATATACCTTATATTACTCTACTGACATGAATTAGCAACAAAAAACAAAAAAGATATCAACAGCATCCTGGTGTTTAACTTCTGGCACATTATACTAAAACCATGCATGTATTATGATACAACAAGTGACCAGAATATGATGGATAGTGAAAAGATGGTGACATCAGCAAGCAGCTTTAATACTCCCAAATCTCAACCCTCACCTGATTAGCCAAGCGATATAATGAAAAAACATGGAACCAAAACGCATACCACCTATAGCACTAGCCTATGCGGAGGTTATTATATCATATATTGACATAATCATTTATTGTCACACTGAATTTCTTTTTCTTCTTTTAGCATGCATTGCATGAACGTAGTATGTAATCAACTACCCACCTGCAGCTACTTACTATACAGTTACAGTAAACACTCCATCCATTTTCCCTATTCATAGACCACATACTGAGAGATCAGCCCCAGACTGAGATACCACACTCCTTACCTCTGTGTAGTCGAAGTCAGAAAGTGGCGCTATGCTTTTTATATAGTCGGCTCGAAACTGATTGTCCGGGTTGGCAAGTGGCACCGGGGGTATTAAAGTGCTCATGGCCGATACTATTGTCTAGAAAAAAAACACAAAGCAGGACAAATGTGGAATTAACGGCATTGCTAACCATATGGGATTATTTGATGTAACAGCCACTTGGGGCACAAAAAAACAGTTCTTAACTTGGCATGTTTTGAATTTGGAGAAGGACTTACTACTACGGCATCCTTCACATTTTTTCGGATATCCAATATTTTCTGCTTCTTTTCTCTGAGAAAAAATATGAATAAACAAGTGAACAAACTATGCACACACACATACATATATATATATATATATATATATATATATATATATATATATATATATATATATATGTATATATATATATATGTGTAAAAAGTACCATTACAATTCTTCAGAACTGGGATGAATTAGTGTGAGAATTTTATGGTGAATGTATAAAAAAGGTACTATGATGTACAATGAGCGCACAGCCTCAACAAAGAATAAATGAAGAATACATTTATTTTGTTAGGAAGTAGTTTTTGAGGAAGTTAACCACAGTGATTGCAGATAGAGAAAAGATATAACTAAATGTAGCCTATTTTACAACTAAAGAAATTGCTAACCTAGCTAACTTAAATAGATATTCATGCACTGAATTAATTTATGTTAGCCAGAGAAGCTAGCTTGTTGATGTTACAGAAAGATACCTCAATTGAACTAACATTAGTATCTAACATGGCTTGGTAGCTACATAAATTTAAGCTATGTTCACATGTAATGTCTTTTTCTGATGAAAACCGCTGGTCATATATATTACAAAAAAAAAAAAAAAAAAAAAAACACTGTTCCAAAATGCAGTTGAGAGCATCCCAAAAGAGGCTCAGAGCATTTTTGAAAACACGGTCTACTCCATAGGATTACTATGTAAAACGTGCTGACCTCTTAAAAAAAAGACATTATATGTGAATACAGCAGTTAAAATAAATGTTGAAATAAATCAAGACACTCTGTGTCTGTCTCCTTTATGTCCTTTGGTTACATTTTCAAAATAACTACATATGTACAGTGCCCTTCACTGATATTGGCACCCTTGGTAAATATGAGCAAAGAAGGTTGTGAAAAATTGTGCATATTGTTTAACCTTTTGATCTTTTGTTCAAAATATTCACAAAAACACTCTGCTCTCATGGATATTAAAAAATTGCAAACACAACACAGGTTTATCCATAGTATATATCTTTTAAATATAGGTGTGCAACAATTATTGGCACTCGTAAATATATTTGAAGTATATTCCCATTGATATTTAATTATTTTTTAGTATAACTGGGTGACTAGGAACTTGTTCAACCATGACTTCCTGTTTCACAAGGGTATAAATATGAGGTGACACATAGGCCAAATTCCCTTAGTCATTCATAACAATGGGTAAGACCAAGGAATATAGCTGTAATGTACAGGAAAAGGTTGTTGAGTTTCACAAAATGGGAAGTGACTATAAAAATATTACGAAAGCATTGAAAATCAATTAGTTAAGAAGTTCCAGTCAACTGGAAATTGGGGTCAGAAAGTCTCCAAAACTACAATCCGAAGTCACCTATATCACCACAAGTTGTTTGGAAGGGTTTCATGAAAAACGCCTCTACTCTTATTCAAAAATAAACTCAGGAGTCTTTAGTTTGCCAGACACTACTGGAACTTCAAATGAGATTGGGTTCTATGGTCAGATGAAACCAAAATAGAGCTTTTTTGGCAATAAACACCAGAGGTGGATTTGGTGCACAAAGAGAGGTAGCCATATGGAAAAGTACCTAATGCCCACGGTTAAATATGGTGCTGGCTCTTTAATGCTTTGTGGCTATTTTTCTGCCAGAGGACCTGGACATTTTTTAGGATACATGGCATCACAGACTCTATCAAATATCAACAGATGTTAAATGAAAACTTGAATCTCTCTGCCAAAAAGCTTAAAATGGGCAGTGGTTGGATCTTCCAGCAGGACACTGATCCAAAACATACATAAAAATCAACACAAAAATTGTTTACTGACCACAAAATCAAAGTCCTGCCATGGCCATCCCAGTCCCCTGACTTGAAACCCATAGAAAAACTGTGGGGTGAACTGAAAAGGAGAGTCCACCATCATGGACCTCACAATTTGAAGGATCTGGAGAGATTCTGTATGGAGGAATGGTCTCAGATCCCTTGCCATGTATTCTCGTATTGATGCAACCTCATCAAGCATTATAGGAGAAGACTCAGAGCACTTATCTTGGCAAAGGTTGGTAGCACAAAATATAAAATAAAAGGGTGACAATAATTGATGCACACCTATATTTAACAAAGATTTTTTTTTATGCTCCCTGGGATAGGCTCCAGGTTCCCCCGCGACCCTGAAAAGGAGTAAGCGGTTGAAGATGGATGGATGGATGGATAGAGCAGAGTATTTGGGGGATTTTTTAAAACAAAAGATCAAAAGGTTAAACAATAAAGACAATTTTTCACAGCATTCTTTGCTCATAATTACGATGGGTGCCAATATTACCAAGGGTGCCAATATTAGTTGCCAGCTTTCTTTCACAAATATGGTAAGATAATGGTTGAAAACAACATGAAAAACTTTATTATTTATTATTATATTTAGTATTTTATTATAAATATAAATTATTTATAATCCCATAGCCACCATCACTTCCCGGAACCCAAACAGTACCTAAAACCCTAAATATCATTAATATTAATAAATAATTTCAGAATTATCCTAATGCAGAGGATTGGTCACAGTTAGAGCAATAACAGAATAAGAAGTGATGGAGTTAGAGGTTTCGGTTCCAAAGGAAGGGCGTATGGAAATATTATAAGTGCTGTCATCTGCATCATCTGAATTTGTGCTAAAGTTTGTATTTTTATCTGCATTGTATAAGCATCACTGATGAGTGCACACTACATCCGTTGGGACCGTTTCTTACTGAACATGGAGCTAATTAGAAATGGAACCTTGGAATTTAGCTATCCACACAGCACATAAACCACTATGAGGCCTTTATCTGGCTGACAGCTATTAGTAATTCAGTCGGACACAGTCTGACACAGTCCAACTGGCCGACTCTCGAGCACAATATATAAAAATATAGCCGAGGCGTTGCTTATCATTAAAATTATAGTAAACGATTTATCGTATCAAAACTGCAGGCCAAATCTGGTACCACACCAGGATTAAAAATGGATAACGAATACTTACTCTGCGTTAAAGCCGTTGACGTGCAAGATCCTCATCTGCTTTACAATCGTACTCTTTCCGGATTCTCCAGCCCCTTTGACAGAAAAACAAATGAAAGAAAAACAAAATAAAATAATAGCAATATGATGATGTCAGCGCAGGACAGTACCCTTCTCCTGTCACTTTCCTTAGAAAGGTGAAATTGGAAAATCCATGTCAGTTGTCCAATCCATTGCATTATTCAATACCTGTCAAAGGCATTATCGATAAGGATCGACCACATTCACGCCATATCGCTTCGTGCGTCCATCTGCAGGATCTTACCTAATAAAAGCAGCCGGTGTGTGGCTTTGTAAGCCTGCCTTTCCTTCTGTAACTGTTTCTCGATCTTTTTATTCGCCTCCCGTTGAGCCTTCTCGTCAATGCGCTGGTCTTCGGTCTTGCTGTTCCCCAAACAGCCCATCTTCCGCCAAGCTCTCCACGCAAACGCAACGTTATAGAACGAACGTTAATGTAAAGTATTAGACTAAAGATCTATCTATCACGCGACAAAAAACGAGGCGGGGGAAAAAATAATCCGTCGCTGTCGGTAAAAAAATACGGTTTCGCTTTACTCAAGCAGAATCCGAGCAGATTCAGTTAAGTCGTATAAAAAGATGCATCCTCTTAGAATAAAGAACGACGCGCGAATAAGTGGGAGTAATAGGAAGCAGATCAGGGCTGAAAGTGGGATACATCCGACGGATCCGCTTTCGGTTCTCTTCCCCCGTCGCTGCTTTTTTCGGTCTAATGTTAGCTGGGGCTTTTTCGGGCTCGGCAGTGCTCGCTGTGGTTACAGGAAGTAACGTTCAAAACCACACGCAGCAAAAAGATTGCCTCACTGACTCGTCACAACATTAGAGTGTCGAAGTTTCTACAAACAAAACATCGCCAGGCCTATATATTACATTTTATGACAATTTATAACAATATTTATTAATTATTTATAAAGCAATAAACACAATAATTAAATGATATAATTAAAACCTTTACTGAATATTAACTCATGCCTAGACCTGTCACAATTTCAAATTCAGTTCAAATGCACTTTATTGATGCATTGTATGGCATGTGGAAAGAAAGATAAACATCAGTTGACATGTTGAGAATCAGCTCATAGGATGGTTCATGGCAGTCTATAGAAGGTGTAGTATGTCTACAGTTAAAGTGTGACTATAATATTTGTTACTGTCTTCCACCACAGTATACATGTCTATGTATTTTTCTGTTCATGCAAAAGTATTATTACTCCTTCAATTATCAATCAAAATATAGCTAAGATCTCTACTTAATAAACCAGTTTTTCCTTCATCACCTGTAGGTTGGACTATCATAAAGCCTCAATGACTGGATGTCCCAGTAAGAGCCAAACAAGCTCGTTAGTCCCGAAAGTGGCAGCTAATGTCTTAACTAAACAATCTAACCATGTTGGTCATATTGTATCACCACAATACTGACTGCAAATAAGATTGCATTGATTACAAAATACTGCTACAGACCTGTAATAAAGCACTATGCAGTCTTACCCCTGACCTATTATACTATAACACACCTACAGTGAGAGTAAACATAGTGGCTTTCTATAAGTATCTAGAATTGGGAAAACTTCAGTAGGAGGCAGAGCCCTTTCTCTACTAGTCCTCCAGTTATTGTAGAACCTTCCTGCATGTATTTAGGGTTCAGAATTAGTCTTCAGAATTTTAAAACTGGGCTTAAATTCTAAAATTTAATTGCACTGAAGTGTGGAATTGTCATGGAATTACATTCCCTTCTGAAACTGTTGGAACAGCAAGTCCAATTCGTTTGTGCAATACACCAAAAACATTTGGGTTTGAGACCAAAAGATGCATATGAAATGAGAGTTTAGGATTTCAGATTATATTTCCTGTTGGGTCATTCCATCTCAAGTGCTCCAATAATTGCAAAGTTGGTTGCTTGACCGTTTTTAATTTCTCTATTTTTTTTTTATTTTTTTTTTTGAGTGATTACCCCTACAGTGGTACTTGAAAGTTTGTGAACCCTTTAGAATTTTCTATATATCTGCATAAATATTACCTCAAACATAAAATTTTCACACAAGTCCTAAAAGCAGATAAAGTGAACCCAAATAAACAAATGAGATTTAAAAAAAAAATAATACTTGGTAATTTATTTGTTAAGGAAAATTATCCAATATTACATATCTGTGAGTGGCAAAAGTATGTGAACCTCTAGGATTAGCAGTTAATTTGAAAGTGAAATTAGAGTCAAGTGTTTTCACTTAGTGGAATGATGATCAGGTGTGAGTGGCTGCCCTGTTTTATTTCAAGAACATGTTTATGGAAATGTATTATGGCAAGGAGATTTCTGAGGACCTCAGAAAAAGAGTTGTTGTTGCTCATCAGGCTGGAAAAGGTTACAAAACCATCTTTAAAGAGTTTGGACTACACCAATCTACAGTCAGATAGTTGTGTACAAATGGAGGAAATTTAAGACCACTAATACCCTCAGCCAACAAAGATGACTCCAAGAGCAAGACGTGTAATAGTCCATGAGGTCACAAAGGAGCCAAGGTAACTTCTCACATTGGTTAATGTTAATGTTCTTGAGTCTACCATAAAGAAAACACTGAACAACAATGGTGTGCATGGCAGGACTACAAGGAGAAAACCACTGCTCTCTAGAAAGAACATTGCTGCCGGTCTGCAATTTGCTAAAGATCATGTGGACAAGCCAGAAGGCTACTGGAACAATATTTTGTGGATTGAAGAGGCCAAAATAAAAGTTTTGGTTTAAATGAGAAGGGTTATATTTAGAGAAAAGAACACACTGCATTCCAGCAAAGAACCTTATCCCGTCTGTGAAACATTGTAGTATCATGGTTTGGGCCTGTTTTGCTGCATCTGGTACAGGACGACTTGTCACCATTGATGGAACAATGAATTCTGAATTATTCCAGCGATTTCTAAAGTAAAATGTCAGGACATCTGTCCATGAAATGAATCTCATGAGAAACTGGGTCATACAGCAAGATAACGAACTTAAGCGCACAAGTTGTTCTACCAATGTATGGTTAAAGAAGAATAAAGTTAATGTTTTGGAACGGTCAAGTCAAAGTCCTGACCTTAATCCAATAGAAATGTTCTGGAAAGACCTGAAGCAAGGAGGTCATGTCAGGAAACCCACCAACATCCCAAATTTGAAGCTGTTCTGTACTGAGGAATGGGTTAAAATTCCTCCAAGCTGATGTGCAGGACTGATCAACACTTGCCAGAAATGTTTAGTTGCAGTTATTGCTGCACAATGGGGTCAAAATAGATACTGAAAGCAAAGGTTTAAATACTTTTGCCACTCACAGATATGTAATATTGGATCATTTTCCTCAATAAATGAATGACCAAGTATAATATTTGTTTAATTGGGTTCTCTTTATCTACTTTTAGGACTTCTTTTTTTTATAATGATGTTTTAGGTAATATTTATGCAGTTAAATAGAAAATTCTAAAGGGTTCACAAACTTTCAAGCACCACTGTAGGTATCAGCATTGCAAAACCATCATTTTTTTTTCTTTATTTTATTTTACTTGGTATATCTACGGTGGCTATCTTTGTGTCATGGCACACAACAAATTTTAGTTATACAGCTGTTTGCGGAAACCTCAATATCTTGGCCCAGGATTGACCTAGATCACTGGAAACATTATTTATTTTTTAATTGAAGCAAAAAAAGTTATCCAACACCTATCACCAATGTGAAAAACTAATTGCCCCCTTAAACATAAAATCAAGTTGTGCCATCTTTAGCAGCAATAACTGCAACCAAATGCTTCCGATAACTGGGGATCAGTCTTTCACTTACTTCTAGGACTAGGACTCCTATGCTTTGGATCATTGCTGTGCTGCATAATTCAGTTGTGCTTGAGTTTATACTTATGGAATAAAGACCGGACATTCTCCTTTGGAATTTTCAGAGAGCAGAATTGATGTTTCCCTCAATTATTGCAAGTTTCCCAGGCCCTGAAGCAGCAAAGCATCCCCACACTATCACACTCCACCACTATGCTTGACCATAGGTATGGTGTTCTTTTGTGGAATTCTATGTTTGATTTACACCAGATGTAACAGGATCCCTGTCCTCCGAACAGTTCCACTTTTGACTCATCAATCCACAGAACATTCTCCCAAAACGTTTGAGGATCTTCAAGGTGTGTTTTGGCAAAATTCAGACGAGCCTTAATGTTCTTCTGGGTTAGAAGAGGTTTTCACCTCATCCCTCTTCCCTAGATGCCATTTTGCCCAGTGTCTTTCTGATAGTGGAGTCATGTACAGTGACCCTTAAAAGGATCCCTTGATGCAAAAAGGACCCATGTCACCCATCTTCTTCTCCCTCCACTAGTTTTGTGTAGCCGCCCATATCAAATTCAAGGCCTTGATGCTCACGTACAAGACCTTGTCTGGAACTGCACCGGCCTACCTCAGCCTCTCCTGAAGGCTTACGTTCCCTCACGCAATCTGTGATCAATTAATGACCAACGGTTAGTAGTGCCTACTCAGCGTGGCTCAGGGTCCCTTTCCAGAACCTTCACACTAACTGTCCCTCAGTGGTGGAATGAACTACCAAACTCAATCCAGACAGCAGAATCTGTCACTAACTTCAAAAAACAGCTAAAGACCCCCCCCCCTTCCATGAACACCTAACTAACCCCTAAAATGCCAACCCCACATTATCCTTTAAAAAAAAACAACAACAACAACAACAACAAAAAACACCTACTCTGGCACTTACACCTCTACTCTGTGCACTTTGCTTTTCTAGAACTCAATTAAAAGATCTTGTATGGTTGCACTACTTGTACTGTTCTCCGCTTGATATATCGCTTTGCTTGTATTTCCTCATTTGTAATAAAAAGCGTCTGCTAAATGAATAAATGTAAATGTAAATGCAAGAGGTCCTTTGATGTCCTTTGATGTTGTCCTTGGCTCTTTTGTGACTTCCTGGATGAGTATTTGCTGTGCTCTTGGAGGAATTTTGGAAGGTTGGCCACTTCTGGGAAGGTTCACTACTGTGCCGAGTTTTTCCATTTGGAGATAATGACTCTCGATGTGGTCCTTTGGAGTCCTAGAGCCTTTGAAATAGCTTTGTAACCCTTCTGAGACTGATGTATTTCAATCACCTTCTTCCTCATCATTTCTGGAATTTCTTTGAATTTTGGCATAGTATGTTACTGAGTAAGACCTTTTAACCAACTTCATTCTGTTGAAAGAGTTCTATTTAAGTGTTGATTTGATTGAACAGGGTTTGCAGTAATCAGAACTGGTTGCATCTGGTCCAGCTGTACTGCATTATGAATGTAGTTTCATAGATTTGGGAAATTAGTAACTACAGGGGCAAATACATTTTCACACAGGCCAAGTTGGTATTGGATAACTTTTTGTTCAATAAATAACATTATCATTTATAAACTGTATTTTGTGTTTAGTCAGGTTGCCTTTGTTTTATCTTAGATTTTGTTTTAATTTCTGAAACAGTTTAGTATGAGTTATACACAAAAACAGAAGAAATCGGGATGGGGCAAATATGATTTATGTTCATTCTTATCAAGCTTATAGTCCACTGATTTTTATATCTCAGATGAAGCCCATAGTGCCAGAACTCATCTTCACACAGAGAACACTAGGATTAATGTGATGAGGATTCCAGCACTGGCCACCTTTACCTGTAAAAAAAAAAAAAAAAAAAAAACGGACCTGTTGCAAATACACAGGCTGCCATGCAAATGTGGAACTAGTTTTGCATAGATACAGCAGGAGCGTGTTCCAGTATCAGATACTGATACATATGAAATTACTTTCCCCCCAAGACAGAATAGGCCTGTTTGTACTTTATGTTTCATGCCATAGGTAGCCCTATGATCAGGCATATAATTTAGTTATAAACCAGATGTACCTGTCAGGGAAGAGATCCAGGTCAAAGAAAGGAATTTACTCTTTATGTTTCTAGCAGTAGTGAGAAAATAAAGTACTAAAACAAACAATGCTACAAAATGATATGATGAATAAAAGGTTTCTATATTTCACAGTTTTATGTTGTGGGGTGGAACAGTAGCCTAATGAAGTAATATTGTTAACTAGCATTTGGGTCACAGGAGACTTTTTTTTATCTTTAAAGATTGATTATCAAAATAATTCTACAATGTTATAATGTTTATTTGCAGTGGGGGAAATAAGTATTGAACATGTCAACCTTTTTTTCAGTAAATATATATACAATGAGGCTATTCATATGAAACTTTTACCAGACTTAGGTATTAACTCAAGAAATCCACACAAAGAAATCCAAACGTTAAAGTCCATAAATGAAGTTGCGTGTAATAAAGTGGAATGGCACAGGGGGGAAAAAAGAAGTTCTCCAAGGCAAGGAAAGGCAACGAACCAGCTGAAATCTGGCTAGAAATGTAATTATACCTCCTATCTGTGCAAATTGATGGAATTGGATACAGATGTATTTCAAAACTTCTGAATCTTCCAGTGAGCACAATTGGGCCATTATCCGCAAGTGGAAGCAACATCACTCCGTCATCAACCGGACACGCACAGGGGCTCCTCGCAAGATTTCTGACCAGGGATTCAAAAGACTAGTCAGAAGAGTAGCCCAAGAGCCAAGGACCACTCGGAAAGAGCTCCAGAAACACTTGGAGGCAGCAGGTGCCATCATCACAGAGAAAACTGTGCAATGCACTCCACCACCATTGGCCACTCGGAAAGAGTGGCTTTCACTGCTAACTTTGAAAGAACAAAGTTCAAAAGAACAAAGAACAAAGTCCGCAAGACTCAATTCCTAAAGAAAAGGCATGTTGAAGCTCATTTAAAGTTTGCTACAACTCATTTGGACAACTCTGAGATACTGGGAGAGTGTACTGGGTCAGACGATAGCAAAATTGAACATTTTGGCTGTCATACTGCACACCATATTTGGAGAAGAAATGGCACTGGACATCAACCTAAAAACACTATACCAACAGTGAAGTTTGGAGGTGGAAGCATCATGGTGTGGGGCTGTTTTTCATGGTATTGGCAGACTTCACATAATTGAAGGTACAATGAATGAAGCCATTTACTATGATATTCTTGAGAAGAATCTGCTGCCATCCACCAGGATGATGATGAGACATGGGTGGACCTTCCATCAGGACAATAATCCAAAGAATACAGTAAACTCTCAGTTGGTTTCAGAGAAAAAAAGTCAAGGTGTTAGAATGACCCAGTCAATCACCTGACTTGAATCCAATTGAACAAGATTTAAAGACAATATGTTTAGAAGAATGGGCCAAAATCACACATGCGGCTGATTAATTTCTTCATACAGGAAGTGTCTTGAAGCTGTCATTACAAACAAAGGCTTCTCAATTAGCGTGTTCAGTACTTTTTTCCTGTGTCATTCTGCTTTAATACACGTAACTTCATTTAGGGACTTTAATGTTTGGATTTCTTTATCTGTGTGGAATTCTTGAGTTAATACTGATGTCTGGTGAAAACTTCATGTGGATAACCTCATTGGAAATATATTTACTGAAAAAAATGTTGATACATTCAATACTTTTTTACCCCACTGTAAATATGTCCAAATTATGATGCAAGTTTACTACGTCTCTAACCATAAACAGCCTGTTGCTTGTCATATTTTCTTTTAGACATTTAGATGTTGTGGATCGGTATAAAATAATTTCATAACTGGGTGTAACAACTTGGCACAACAATAACCAAAAGATGCTGCCATTGATACTGACTTAAGCTACCAGCCAGTTGTGTCATTTTCAGTGAGCCAAACCGCTTGTTAACCATCAAGACTGTAAGTGACATTAGTTTGTCAAACACATACAGTTGTCTGGACATTTTAAGAGTTCAGCCTTATCTAATCACGTGGGGACTCACAGAAAAGGACACTACTGTCATGTGAACAATGGAAAGATTTTCCAGTGCAAAAATGGAAATGAGATGTAAAGTTGATCTTAAAGAAGTTTAAGGCCATGGACAGGCTCCAGATCATGCAAATGAACCCCATCATCTGTGCAAAAATAGGTTTCATGCAAAGGGAATGACGGGCTTGTCCTCATTTTAGAAGACACTTTGACCAGTAGCTTTTAGCCCCCCCTCATGGACAATGTCAAGTCAATGCTATGAACTAAATGCTAAAAACAGTGTTCTTTCAAAGTTGGCAGTGAAAATACGAGGACTGAGTGAACAAAGCTGAAACAACAAAATCAATATTAGTATATTTATGACAGTAAATGTATATTCAAACTGTTTTATTTTGAAGATAAGTTGAAGATATTGCATTTTACATGCCTCATTTTACAAATCAGGAGACAATATCATCGTTAGAAACAGGCAATGGGTCAGGCGATCTGCAAAAAGGCATAAACTAGGCAAGGCAAAAGCATGTAACGAGAAAAAAGAAACAAGATCAAAGACTATGAAGCAAACTGAAAAACAAGGTACAAATGCTTGGTACGGTGACAACACTCATTACTTCGCCAAGTCATTGTGTTGAAACAGTCTCTATATACTGTGGAGTGGGTATGTGAGAGATTGGTAACAGGTGTGTGTGTGTGATTAGAACTCCGGAGACGGTGAACGTGTGTGTGTGTGTGTGTGTGTGTGTGTGTGTGTGTGTGTGTGTGTGTGTGTGTGTGTGTGTGTGTGTGTGTGTGTGTGTGTGTGTGTGTGTGTGTGTAGTCCTGGGAAATGGAGTCACTGGCTTGCTGTGATATGACAAGGAAGACCAGAAACCACTGTGACAATCAACACTTGCTCTGAAGGAGATATTCTAAATTTGAAGGCAAAAGGTTATATTGTTTATAAAATATCTCCTCACTTACCTCACCTCAGTAGCCCTTCCAAGTTGCAACTGATATCAAATCTTGTTTCTTAACTTCAGTTGATGTTGCTAAACATACAGTATGTGACAAGTTTAATGTAAATATATAAATCCATTGCTGAGCCATCAAATTCATTTGCAGATTACAGATGATACATCACAGATATCAAAATCAGTTAAACATTTTTTAGACTGATCTCACGATGGTGTAATCCAAATTTTGTTATGAAGGGACAAAAGTTACAAGAGAAGAAGTAAACCCAACACCAGCAACACTCAGCACATTCAATGGAATCAAGAGAAACAAGAATCTTGATTTGATTTTAGGCAGTTCAGATGTTATGAGCAGTTTTACAAATTTGAGAATTATAGCAACACATAGAGGTGAATTACATGAAACTTCTGGGAGACCATTAGGTCCTTTAGTGATCTATCTAAGTTTTCTGAAAATCAGGCCCTGTTTACACTAGTGTGTTTTATAAAATGGTGTTTTAAAATCAAAACGATCCTCGTCCACACTGGCCTATCCACTGTGTTTCAGAAACGATCTCCGTCCACACTACACGACTGAATACGCATGTCACATGACCATTCATGCACACTGGGCATGCGCATATAAGTGTAAACAGGAAATTGGTTGCTAGTCACCGGCAGGCACAACAAACCGGCCTTCCATGTAGGGCTTACGCCCCTTGAAATGAGATTTGTTGCCAATTGCTCTAATCATAGCTTGCCTCTTGTGCATGTAGGCAGTTGCAGTATTATAAAATGCAGAATTTAACTGCACACTGGCTGCTAAGAATGACAACAAAGCCAGCAAAGCTTGCGGTTCAGTCTCTGTGTTGTTGTCTATATGATCAAGGTAGCATAATGGTCATATGGTACGGGCTTGATGAATAAGGGAAGGATACACAATGATCCAGAAGACCCATCAGGGTCCAAATGTGGGCAGCCATGCCTTCATTTTCAAAAGTCTATGTTTTAGTCTGTTTTCACTGAAACACGAGCCTGGAGTTTTCAAACTAAAATGGGGTCTTCGGCATTTCCAAAAGTCTCCATTTTCGTGGGTCAAAAACGCCGGAGTAGTGTAGACGACAGGTATAACCATAGCAAAAGTTATGCATTTTAAGACAATAGAACACTAGTGTAAACAGGGACTTAGTCACTGGTTGCTAAGATATGCCCTCACATCCTGTTTGGCAGCTTCAAAAATTTGCAAAGCAACTTTTTATAGGATTGGTCGCACAATGCTGCATGCCATATTTGGTGATGATTGGACAAATGAAAAAATTAAAAATGGCCAACTTCCTGTTTGAGAAATCACAAATTTGTTACATTGACTCCTTCAGGGAAATCAAGCTAAGAATCTTGATTTAATGTTGAGTGGTTTAAAAGTTACGAGCAATTTTACAAAATTGTTACAAACCTTTGTGGAGACGCTTAGGGTGAGGTCTTTCAGTTATCTACAAAGTTTGGTCAGAATATGTCACTTTATTGCTATGGTATGTCTTTTAGATACTCACAGCTGCTGCAGGCAGAACACAGTTACAGAACAGGCAGGATTAGTGTAAGCACATGTGTATTTATTTTTCCTGTGCAATGGTGAGAGGCGATGGGAGTGGTGGTGGAAGAAGAGTGAAGGTGGCTGGCTTTCTGGGCTGTGGGCTGTGTAGACCTGGCACTGCTTGACTTGTGCTTCCTCCATGTTCTGCTGGACAATAGGTGTCATGGTGTCGAGAAAGAGAATGTGATTTTGCAGTACGCCACGGTACGCTGTGGTATGTTACTCGGTCAGTCGGCGTTGTAGAGACAAGCCCATTAGGTGGTCGTGTCACATTCTTTGAGCAATCACTGCTTTCTAAAGGTGTAGTGAACATGACATTACATTACACTGAACAGTTAAATGAATGAATTTGTCTTGATTGACAATATGTTATTTAAAAGCTAAGGCTCTGATATTTGATCACTGTTTAATTATGGAAATGTTATAGTGGCAGTAATTTTATAATTTCATTGAACAGTAACGGAGACCAGCTGGTACATCACTCCCCTGGCCTTTAGACGCACTAAAGATCTATGTTAGAGGCTGTAGACTTCAGAGTTTTTGTTAGCTCCCATACTGGTCGAGGCTTGTTTAAGCCCCGCTAGTAGCAGGCGCACCGTCTACAAGAGCACATTTCAAAAGTTGTAACATTATGAGAATAAAGTCTTAGTATTATGAAAATAAAGTCATAATAATTTGTGAATAATAAAGAATATACTTTATAAGAATGTAGCAGGAAATTTCACTACAATGTAGGGGTAAGTATTTCTTCTGCAATACCTTAGATGACTAGGAAAATGACAGGATCTAGGTCCCCACTCCTAGTACGATTAATTCCTGTACTTATTATCCAAGTATGTTTTTATCTGCCTTGATAATCTCTGTTTTCCCTTTTTAGCAATGACTGGTGAGGAGGAGGCTCCAGGACTCAAAGTGTACACGGTAGCTTTCTAGAGTGTGATGGAATTGATTAAACCCTCTTCCCCTCTTCCAGCCTACAAGACAGGAGGAATGCCCCTACTCCAAGATGACAGAGGTTTTAGATTTATTTTTCTAAATGTTCAAATAAAAAAACAAAAAGAATAATAGCAATGAGAACCACAAAAAAACCCTTGTTTCACTTCACTTATAAGTTCACAAAAAAATTACAAACAGAGAAATAAAGCTTAACTTAACTTCAAGCTTTTGTTCAGTCTCTTTTCTTTCTGCAGTAATATGCAGGCTAAACAAATAAACAACAGTTCCAACAGAATATTCAAATGAGACCCAGTTCACTCAACAGTACATAATAAATATTTCATTCCACAATAAATGTTACATTCCACATCAGATAATTTTCCTCATGTCAATCAACATACCTGAGTGAGAGTCACAACCCAAGATTTGAATTTTACCTCGCTGCAGAACTGGGCTGGCGTTAGACTGTCCAGGTATGGCACCATAACAGCAACCTGTTCAAATATAGCTTTTCCCTTTAAGTATAAGTCTTTTCCCTTTCAACCACAAGAAGAAGAGTTCAGAGAAAATCCACAAAAAATAAATAGCATCCACATGAGCATTTCCAATAGACAAGGCAGTCTTTCCACAAAAAAACACTCAGTAATGCAGATTAGTTCAAACAAAACTTTTACCAGTTCATAAGGTTTATGCAGATATCCATTCAAAAAGGATTTTCCACAACTTGAAATGAAAACACTGCAAAGCATCCAAGAACGGGACAATGAAAACAATGGAAAGATAAATTCCCAGAGGCAATGACAGAATTCTCAAAATAGAAAGGGAAATACCGTACAAGGAGATTTGAAATGCCGTTTGTGTTCAAACGCTTATGTATACAGTGGGGCAAGTGTTTCTTAGGACAACAATCACCTAATTCGGATCAGTTTAACTCCAAAGTAACAACAAAAATAATGTCCGTGTTCTTTCTTCTGGATATCAACAGTAGTTAAACAACAAGGAAAAAAAAAAACATGCAATACCTCAGCTCCCTTCAATCAGATACGAACATTTCGGCCAACAAACCATGCTGAACAGCACTTTCCTTAGTCTCACACAGGCACACTCCTCTGTTTCCCCAGCGATTACGCTCCAATGGCTAAAACTCATGACAGCACAAGCTCGGTCCTTTGGGCTGGGCCAGTTTGGGCTGGGCTCGCATCCCAATACACTATCATATTTAACCTGACACCATGCCTATGTTGTCATATATGTTAATTACTAGCACTAATTTTCAACCAGGGATATATGTACATATTCCTCTGTTGTCCACACATTTCTCGGATAGGCTTTACGAGCCACTACCTTGTATTGTCCAGGACTGAAGGATGTTGTATTACCCTATTTTTCCTGGGAGAGGGTGAAAAAACCTCATCGACCAAAAATTCCCAGTCTGCCAGCACTATGTGCTTGACAGTGATAATCACCTAGGGCCTAATAGTCACACATATCTGTTCATCATGTTCATCATCAAAACAACAATTACATTGCACACACAGTGTACATTTTAGTTCGTAGTCCATGCATGGTGTAATTATCCATGTACCATAATACTATTCTTTGACCCAGATATTTTGTGTATCACAGGGGGCCACCCATTGGAAGAGGTTAGGCTAGCACTTACACCCAGGGTATGGCTCATCTATCTTTCTCAAGTGTTGGACTGACGTAGGCTGGTCGGGTCCTCTTTTCCGCCTGGAACCTATGTATGAGTACAAGTGGTGGTTGATACATAGCAAAACCTATACCACACCTACATGACACCCCATTCACTACAATGTAACCTATAAACAGAACAGGCTACCCCAACCCTAATTAAACAATAACCAACTCCCCCCTTATCCTAAACATAGAAGTACATACGGAAACAGCAAAACCTAAGAATACATTAGAATAAAGCCTAGAATTTAGCCAGAATATAACTATAGAATATAATTATTCCAAAAGCCTGAGTATAACAATATAACTACATAACTATAGAAATTTAACTATAAACCTATAGAAATATATTCAATTCAATTCAATTCAATTTATTTTGTATAGAGCTTTTTACAATAGACATTGTTTCAAAGCAGCTTTACAGAAATATCAACACGGTATACAGATATTAAAGGTGCAAATTTATCCCAACTGAGCAAGCCACTGAGTGGCAACGGTGGCAAGGAAAAACTCCCTAAGATGTTTTAAGAGGAAGAAACCTTGAGAGGAACCGGACTCAGAAGGGAACCCATCCCATCCTATTAGTATAATAGAAAGTCTAGTCAGGGTAGGCTTGAGTAAACAAATATGTTTTAAGCCTAGACTTAAACACTGAGACTGTGTCTGAGTCCCGAACACTAATAGGAAGACTGTTCCATAACAGTGGGGCTCTATAAGCGAAAGCTCTCCCCCCTGCTGTAGCCTTCACTATTCGAGGTACCGTCAAATAGCCTGCATCTTTTGATCTAAGTAGGCGTGGTGGATCATAGAAAACCAAAAGGTCGCTTAGATATTGTGGCGCGAGACCGTTTAGTGCTTTATAGGCTAATAAAAGTATTTTATAGTTAATGCGGGATTCCACTGGGAGCCAATGCAGTATTGATAATATTGGTGTGATATGGTCGTATCTTCTAGTTCTAGTTAGGACTCTAGCAGCTGCATTCTGGACTAACTGGAGTTTGTTTATATTCCTACTGGAACATCCAGACAGTAAGGCATTACAGTAATCTAATCTAGAGGTGACGAATGCATGAACTAGTATTTCTGCATCATGTAGTGACAATATATTTCTTATCTTAGAAATATTTCTAAGATGAAAGAAGGCTATCCTAGTAATATTATCTACATGAGCATCAAATGATAGGCTGGAGTCAATAATCACTCCAAGGTCTTTAACTGCTGTACATGTTGAAACAGAAAGTCCATCCAGAGTAACCATGTGATCAGAAAGATTATTTCTAGCTACACGTGATCCTAATAATAGTATTTCTGTTTTATCAGAATTAAGTAAAAGGAAGTTAGTTAACATCAAACGTCTAATGTCCTTTACACAATCCTCAACCTTACTAAGCTTCTGTCTGTCCTCTGGCTTCGCTGAAACATACTGTGTATCATCAGCATAACAGGGGAAGCTAATTCCATGCTTACGAATAATTTGTCCTAGGGGTAGCATATATAAAGTAAAAAGCAGTGGGCCTAAAACAGAAACCTGTGGAACTCCAAAAGTAACCTCAGTATGCGTGGAGAAGTCTTCATTTACATCTACGAACTGATAACGATCGGTCAGATAAGACCTGAGCCAGGAGAGGACTGTTCCCTTAATGCCAACAACATTTTCTAATCTATCAAGGAGAATAGTATGATCTATAGTATCAAAAGCTGCACTAAGGTCGAGTAACACAACCCTGATCAGAGGCAAGTAGTAGGTCATTTACTACTTTAACTAACGCTGTCTCTATGCTATGATGAAGTCTAAATCCTGACTGATACATTTCATGAATGTTATTCTTAGAGAGGAAGGGGAGATTTGATATTGGTCTATAGCTGGACAGTTGAGAGGGGTCAAGGTCAGGTTTTTTAATCAAGGGTTTAATAACTGCTAATTTAAGTGATTTAGGTACATAGCCAGTGCTAAGGGAAGAATTGATTATATTTAAAAGTGGTTCAATTACTCCTGGACAAATCTGTTCAAAGAAACACGTAGGTACAGGATCTAGTATGCAAGTTGATGAATTGGCTGTAGAGATTAATGTAGCTAGTTCGGTCTCTCTAAGCGGAGCAAAACACTCTAAACATTGATCTCATATTGCTACATTATCATCTAATGGGTTTTAATATAATGGCCTGTATTTTACGTCTAATATTTTCAACCTTATCAATGAAAATTTTCATGAAATCTTCACTGCTATGTAATGATTGAGTGTTTCTCTCTGTAGTGGTTTTCTTCCTAGTTAATTTTGCTACCGTGTTGAATAGGAATCTAGAATTGTTTTTGTTATCTCCTATTAAGGTGGAGAAATAGATTTTTCTAGCATTACCAAGAGATTTTCTATATTTCAGTAGACTCTCCTTCCATGCTATTTGGAATATCACCAGATTGGTTTGACGCCATTTACGTTCTAATTGTCGAGTTGTCTGTTTTAAGGTATGCGTTTGATCGTTAGACCAGGGTGCTAATTTTTTCTCTCTAATTATTTTTCTTTTGAGTGGAGCCACTCTATCTAGCGTGTAGCGGAGTGTTGACTCCAAGCTTTCAGTCGCCTGATCGAGTTATATTGGATCCAAATCTGACGGTGATCCAAATCTAATTGATGTTTCTGCGAGGTTATTTATGAAGCTCGGTGCAGTAGCTGATGTGTAGGTACGTTTTATGGTATATAACTATACCCCCTTTCACCCTACAAAAGCTAAGCATGGACTACAACATGCTGACCCACAACATTATGTACAGCAAACAGATTGAGGTGGCAGCCTAGGGGTATTATACAACATGCAAGGAGAGCCACAATGAGTAACATCAGAACAATAGCTGATCCTAAGCGCACAAGGGTGGCAGTCCAGTTGGTAGAAAGAAACCACCCGAACCAGTTGGTTTCCTGAACGAAACCGGAGTTATGCATATGTTCATCTTGAACCTGCTTCAGTTTTTCAAAAACTTTGGTGAGAGCCCCACAGGTCCCTGTGTACAAAGGAATAACCGCACATTATTCTACCCCTATGAGTGTGCACACGCCTTCATCTGGGGCGCGCATCTCCTCGATAGCAAAGTGCTTCTGAGCAGCCATGAGGGAAGTGGCATGAAGCTGATCATGAATGAAACCAAATGCAGAGAGTGAGTGGTTAATAAACCTCTGTTGATTATACCAGATATAGTTTATCCAAGCGGTATTGTGAACAATTTGTACTCCGGGCATAAGAAAACTTGCGAATCCTCCTCCCACCGAGCCCATGGTCTTATATTCCTCTGGAATGCCCATCGGATTATCCCCAAAGTCAAGGGCAACACGTGGGTCTGGGGCCCAGTCAGTGAAATTGAAACCATTGATACCATAACATAGTCCAACCAGGACGGGTTGTGAAACGTGTCATGGTGGCTTCGTTGTACGAGAGAAGTAGTGCTAATATTATTGGAAATTAGATGAAGGACACACGTCTTTCCATCCAGCCCCTGAATATGCACCTGGTCTGAGTCGGTGCATGAAAAGTCATATGCTGTGTCACACAATGGGCAAGTGGTGATTACTGGGTAAGCTGTGGGAATAGTGTGACTACATTGTCGTGACAAGATTCCTATAGGGATTTGGCCCCACTCCGAGCAGACACAAAGGGGAAAGATACGGGAGGGGTCTTCCTGGACTGGAAAAAATGCAAGGTTGTGAAATGGAATTGAGCAAAAGGGGTTACAATAATCACTCACATTTTGCATCCAGGCTTGGCCCAAGCTCTTAGAGGCTGCACCTAGCAAACAAATTGAAGGGCATAGGTGTTCTTCTTCATATGGCTTAGCGACAAACTTGTTCAGATTGCCCAAGGGCCACAACAATGGAGAACAGGGGCTGTGGTCATGGCAAACAAGACACGAGCGGTTAGTGACTAATTTGGCAGTGTGGTACATCCAGCTTAGATACATATTGTCTCTGGGGGGCTCGGGCACTGGCTCCTCATTTGACGCAAAATAATGTTGCGCTTTTTCTAAAACAAGGGCTTCTACTTGTGTCATAGAAATGATAGGCCTGGGTTCACAGGCTACGTAAGTCTGTGGCTCCATATAGCGATTCTCCTCACACCCCCCCTGGCATGCAGACAAAATGGATAATGCAGGAACGCGTTACCTGTGTGATGTATACTAGTCTTTGTATAGGGGGTCCCAGCAGATGAATAACAGAAAGTTCCTCATGGGTGTCCCGTAATACGCATGTTTCCCACCTGTATTACCAACTGAAAGGGATGAGCTTGGTATTGAGCTACTTGGGGCCTACCAGCCTCCAAGAAACCCGAGTTGAGGGCGCTGGTCAGCAAGGCTAGGCTGCACATCAAATCACAGTTTGTTACTGGTTCTGTGTATTCACATGCTTGTCGAAAGATATGGTGTATATAATCCAACAGGGTGCTGCAGTTAGAGGAAGGCTCTGCACTGGCATGGGAAGCCTCAGTGATTTTGGTCACATGGTCCACATTTCTCAGCTGCCTGCTGAGAGGCTGTCCCTCGGCATCTACTGAGCTGTTTACTTTGACTTGTGACATATCCACAGGCACTATGCTAATTTACCGTGGGCTACACTGAGTAAGAACAATAATGGCCACTACGCCCATCAAGCTGATGAAAAGCATCGCTGTGTACAATGCCTGTACTGTGAGGTTGCGGCTGATGCGGTTACCCTTCATTTTGGGCTTTGGAAGCGTTCCCAACACTGGATACAGATATAGCGATCAGGGCTTCATTTGCCGCTTGTACATGCTATAGTGTCTGTCTGTCAATATCTTCGACCGGCACCTCCACCAGGTCAGTTTGTGTATCAGGAAGGATGTCAAGGTCACGTAACACTTCAAGGTCTAAAGTGGTCTAAAGTCGTCTAAAGCTGGGAAGGCAGCGGCGACAAACTATCCATTAGTAATTGCAACGGGCCTCCATCGACTGTGTCATGGAGATCGGGGCCTCGTGATCCTGACCAATAGCACTGACCGCTTCTGGTGGTTTAACTTCAGCAGGGAATGAGTCGTTCGTTGGTGTCATTAACTGACCTTCGGTTGGGGCTTCGGCGGCTGGTACTGTATCACTTAAAGAGCTCTGTGGAGAGCTGTCCAAACTAGCAGGCATCCAGTGTGCTTGTCTTTCTTGTCTTTTCTGCATCTGTCCCCGAGTTCTATGAGACGGCCCCTGGCGTGGGTTGTCTGGATCACTGTCACTGTCAGAGTCTATTCCTGTATTCTCAGGGCTGGATTATGCCAGTTGGGGGGGGGGGGGGGGATTTGGGCAAAGCGTTTGGGATATTGTTGTACCAAATTTTCCAAAAAGTTAAACACTACTAAGTTTTAAGCCCCATGGTAATTGAGACCGCTTTTTGAGATGCGAACGTGGTTGTAGCTAACACACGATAACATGGTGGCATTCCTTTTTCAATATTGTCTAGAGCCATATTATAGTACATGATAGGTTGTTTACCTATACCTTGTTGCTGCTGCATTAGCAAGCCGAGGCAAACCCTTGTTTTTCCGATACATACAAATGAAAAGGTTTGCTGTAATCCAGATTTGCCAATGCAGACCCATGGTCTAATGAATCCTACCATACACAAAAATGCTAGCATCTGTTGCACTGTTTGTGGTCGTGGTACCTTTCTGATAGCATCGACATGTTTAGGTGAGATTTTCCGGTTTTCCCCCAATAATATTCACCAAAGTATTCCACCATTGGTTTACAGAATTGCAATTTTTCTCTGCTTACTTTATGGCCATTTTTGACCAGCATAGTTAGCACCTTTACTAAATCTTCCTGACATTGTTCCTTTGATGGACTACAAAGTAACAGATCATTGACGTATTGCAACAGAGTGCTGCAACAGTTCAAAGTTGCCAGTTCATGGGCCAGCACTTGATTAAATATCGAGGGGCTCTCACAATACCCTTGTGGTAGTCTCGTATAAGTGTATTGTTGTCCTGCATAAGTAAATAAATGTTGGGAGTCTGGGTGTGGCTGGACACTATAACAGTCAGAAAATATATCTATTTCTGTATACCATTTTGTCTATTCCGGTATATTTGACAATAGCCTGTAAGGATCCAGAACGATTGGAGTCTCCAGTACTACTACCTGATTTATTTCTCGTAAGTCATGTACCAACCTCCATTTTTCGGAATTGGTTTTCTTTACAGGAAAGATTGGGTTGTTGCAATTGCTGCTGGTGGGGATCAGTATGCCTGCCTCAAGTAATCCCTGGATTGTTGGCCTTATGCCTTCACTTGATTGTAATGACAAGGGGTATTGTTTCTGGAATGGTAATTGTACATTTTCTTTAACCTTTATTTTTGCTAATCCTACATCTGTTGGGTGTTTTGTCCACTACCTATCTGTTACTTTCTTTAGTAGTTCCTCCTCAGTGGGTCTGCTTCAGCCTGCACCATTGTCATCTGTTTCCCTTCACTAGCTATGTTTACGGGTTCATATAGTGTAATGCACGTGGCTACCATTGGGTCCACTGCTGTTATAGAGATACGTACAAATTGCCCATCCGGGGACCTGTGTAAGTATGGACTTTCCATCGGTTTCCATTCTCACACCTCTCTAGCCTTCCTAACCATGGGCCCTAAGTCTTTTGGTTCAAATTGCCTCGCAAGCATGAGGAAAACATGAGGGGCGTCATCCTCCAGCTGATACCAATTTCTCAATCTCTCCGGCAGTTGCACCACGGCCGCCACCCCTGGAGGGCCGCTTATCAGGTCCAAGGTTTTTATGATTACCCTATGATTTATCATGTCCCTCTTCAAGTTCTTCCCATAACTGGGCAAATTCTTCATCCTTCCTTCCTTCATCATATTTGAGGGTGCAGTGGAGAGAGGCTGGCGTTTCCTGACAGTCTGGTCGCATATACTGTAACCTTAGTTTCCACTCCATGAACATTTCCCATAATTCAGATTTGTTTATGTCCAATGTTTCAAGCCAGTATACTTTGTCCATTTCCCGAGAGGCAGTGTCTTTTTCTTGGAGGAGCAGATATTGTGCAGCTATAAGTTTAGGAAATGTGACCCATAGTCCAGTCGGATTGCACTGGATTTTTGCTCCTAGCTTGCACAGGGCATTGTGGCCCAACAGGTTCACTCGTGCCCCTGGGGAATATAGTAGGGGTGTTTTTATCGTGACACCATCAAGCATAAGCTCCTGTGACTCCTGTGTAAAGCGTAAAAGTTAGTATTTTTCCCAAGAAGATCATCGTATGAATCGCTTTGCGGGTGAGGGTGAGCCGCAAGCCTTCTGTCCCGATGCTTGAATATGTGGCCCTGGTGTCAATCATGAATGGTACCTGTAATTCCTTCCCAAGTGACACAGGGACCGTTGGTTCTTGTTCCAGGTGCAGAGTGGTGACATACTGCATCAGCTCCCTCTCTGACTTCTCTGGGCCTCTTCAACTTTGGCGTGGCTCTGGCCCCCCTTTTGGGCCATATATTGGTCCTCCTGGGGGCACTGGGGGCTGCCATTGCTGTTCCATCCATTGATTTCCTTGTCCTTGGCCACTCTGCATTGGTCGTAGAGCTTGTCCCCTTCTTTCTGCTCTATCCACTCAATCTCCCCAGATATGCCAGACCATTGCTTGGGGACAGTTTCTCCTTAGATGGCTGGGGTCACCGCACGTTCAGCATCTTTCTGCTGCCATACTTTGCCTCAAGTTTCCCTGCATTAGGCCACCCCAGAGGAACCCTCTTCCTCTTTCCCTTCCTCTGCCCTGTGTCACTTGTCCTATGACCCTATATCCTTGGGGGCCCTGGAATCCATCTGGGTATACATACTCAACTAGAGCCAGCTGTATGGCCGGTATCTGCACAGGAGCATTTGTTACAGCGGGTGCCTGCGTTTGGGCCGTCACCTGCGAGTTCGGCATAGCTTGCTGTTCAGGTGGTTTGCTGGTTGTGGGCGTCACCATCAAGGCAGCTTGTTTAATGCTTTCTTTTTTCTTCTCCTTTTCCTTTTGTTTGGCCCTCACTATCTCCCCCAGTTGTGCTTTGTACAACTGGGTCATGAGCGCTTCTGATGCCTCCTTGATTTCTTAATTATTACTTTTATTTCAACACTCTTATTAGTCATTCCATCACACACAACAACTGGGTCTGTTCTTCTCCAATAGGTATGGCTCCTGCCACTTTCCCCTATATTCACAGATCCCAGACCTGGGCCCAGGGTATTTCCCAATCTATGCAGCCTTGCCCTTTCTCGGTAGCAGTATCTGGGGTTTCTCACTTACCAAGCAGCCCTGCCTTCTACAGGCAGCGGTATCAAGGGAGTGAGGCCTCAACTTTCTATCTTTAACCAGCCCTGTTGGGTGGGACTGTACCCTTTATCCTCAACAGCGGTAACTGTTTTTAATTTAATAAACAGTTTGTTTTTAATTTAATAGAAATGGTGTGGAAGGTCCCGAAGCAAGCAATTCATGTGATGAAACCCACCAAAATCCCAGAGTTGAAGCTGTTCTGTACTGAGGAATTGGATAAAATTCCTCCAAGCCGATGTGCAGGACTCATCAACACTTACCACATACTTTTGCCACTCACCGATATGTAATAATGGATCATTTTCCTCAATAAGTAAATGACCAAGTACAATATTTTTATCTAATTTGTTTAATTGGGTTCTCTTTATCTACTTTTAGGACTTGTGTGAAAAATCTGATGATGTTTTAGGTCATATTTATGTAGATATATAGAAAATTCTAAAAGATTCACAAACTTTCAAGCACCATTGCAGGTATACAATACTATATTTATATTTATACTCTATTTGTATATGTATATATATATATATATATATATATATATATATATATATATATATATGCACAGTTGGACAGACTCCCTCTACTCCCTTCTTCAATGAAAAGAGACCACCAAAGGACCATCACCAAGTAGATATTATTTGTATGGTGGATAATTCTCAGAACAGCAGCGATATAGCGGTGGTGCTGGTACATATATTCTTCATAGCCATTCTCACTTTGTTGCTCCCATACAAACAACTAGCAAAACAAACATTAAAGTCATTAAAAGTTATGTTAATTGCTGTTGAAGTGTTTTACCATGGGAAAGGAGAAATCCTTCATTCTGATGGTATGAAAGTGCTAAGACAATAATCAGCTAGTCTCCTCTAGTTTCCTCAATGTACAATTGATTGCCAGCTGAATTGTGGTTTTATTTGCAGGATTGTGGTTTTATTTGCAGGATCTCTAGTCTCTAAACTAGTCTCCTCTAGTTTCCTCAATGTACAATTGATTGCCAGCTGAATTGTGGTTTTATTTGCAGGATGATAAGAGTATCATCAACAGTGGTAACACTGTCCATGACCTCTTTGAAAATCCAAAGTTTTAAATATAATCCTTAATTTTTTATAATCATTATTGTTTTAAGTCATTCTAAGTGCAAATGCTTTTAAGTATGTGAAAAAGGAATGGAATTTGTAGCTGTACTGTAAGTAGTAATTAGAGTCCATAGGTTTGTAATAGATGGTAGTTTTCAAAGATGCACCAATGACATCCAAAAAGGTTAAGCTTGAGCTTGGGTCTGCAATGCTCCATTGTAGCTACAGGGCTGGCTGAAATGTGGACAAGGAAGAAATGAACAGCTGGACATGAACATATCCGATGAATCTATTGAAACTATTTTTCTCAACAATGAAATTAAATATCTATTTTAGTGGATTTGATTTATGTTACAAATATGGATCTGCACAATTTCAGATCAATAAATTATTTAATCCATAAAATCCTACTTTAAACATCTTGACACCAACAGGTACAAACAGGGACAATAACCAATGGTGACTTTACTGATCTCATTAGCCTCACAGCCATGAACTTTATTCAAAGAACATGTTGATAAGATGGTGACATTATTGTTTATGGTGCTACAACTCCAGGAAAGATAAACTCTCACTGTGTTAAAGTCTATGCAACACCTTAAAAAAAGATAAAGTTAGAACAATTTCAAAGTCAAGTGACTGTGTTTGCAGTTCAGCCCGGGACAACAAATTGTCTCTAATGAATTCTCAACTTTTTTATTGTAAAAATTTGATTTTTGTGGTTCACGTTTGTGATGAATCATCAAATAACTATTTGTTTAAAACAGAGTGATAAAAGAGAAGAATTAAAGAGAAGAACAAGGTAAATTATGTATAAATAGACTGGGTCACTCCATGAAATCTGCAGACATTGAAATGTATTTAAATCACTGGCAATACAATTTAACATTGCAGTGAATATTGTTTATATCATGATTAATGTAAGGTGTTACAACCTGAGATAATTTCAGTGTCACTAACTGCTTACAGTTACTAACTGCTGCAAAAATATATTGTCTTTCTAAATTCTTACCATTAACTAGCTAATTAGAAATTGTGACATTCCTTAACTTATTATTATTATTATTATTTTTGGCTTTAATTCCTATACTTTCCCATAATAAAAGTCTTCCTATTTTAGTACAGAGGCTACTTAATAGTTATCTATGGGAATGGTTGTTCAGGGTCACAGCTTGTTTTGGGTCTAAAAGTCATTGCAAATGTAACCATTGGTGTCTGCATTGGTTACTTTGAAACTATTTCAATAAAAACAAGATTTTTTAGCAACAACAATAATTCCCTATTAGTCAGTCAAGCACAGACTATGGTATTTAAAAAAAAAAACAGAGGAAAATTACCAGAACTTAATAACATAACCATAAACATTTCAAATTTTGTAGTTTTATCATGTCCTGTATTAGGTATGTTACGCTCAAAACAGCTGCAGCCTTATTCCCAAGCTTTGAAATTCCCACCGGACTCCACATTTATAATGTATGTACACACACACACACACACACACACACACACACACACACACACACACACACACACACATATATATATATAAACATATATGTATGTATAGTATATATATATACACACTATACACACATATATAAACATATATAAACATATAGCAACTACATTATCATAAAAACTAAAATAACTTATATGGCTTTAACTTTGCTTCCTAGTGATTGTAATGAATGAGGCTGCCCTACATTCATTCACCCACCAGAGGGAGCCCTCACCCAAATATTAACCACGGAGATGTGCCGCACACTTACTTCCTGTTTGTTGCATATATAAATATGCCATTTCCACCTGACCATTGCAAAGTATTGTTAGTTCATCTGCATTACTGAGCTAGTTTCTATTGTTTGCGGTATTTCCTTTATGTTATGACCTTTGCCGTTTTTTTGGAATTAAAAAATTCTTTATTATCCTGGCTCCTGCTTGGTTGGAATGAAAACCTGCACCCACACCAGCCATTTGCTGATAAGATTGGACACCCTTGATTTAGCAGCTTTTATTATCTGTCTTTATAAGTGAAAGTCAAGTGCTTTTAGTGGAACCACTTAATAGACATAACTTTAATTAACTGATGAAATATCATATAGTAAATAAAGTTTTAAACCTGTCACTGAGGATGAAATTAAAACCCCAAAGCAATGAAAATATGTCCCAAATTCCCAAACATGTTGTTTAAGGTATTATTATTAACACCAAGAAAGCTTTGTCCATGTGGAAATTCAAAATCTGTCCCAATATACTTTCACCCTAAATAACCTAGTTATTTCTACTGTTCATTTTATAGAAGGTGAAATATGGCATAATATTTCCATTAGTACTGCTCAGACAATTCACTAGTTGGTGACATTTTGATCAAAGTTCACTCCAGTTGAATGTGTATACAGTATGAGTGGACAACATGAGGCCATTCTCTCCCATTTGACATTTTTGGAGCTTTTTTGGGTTGAAATGTTATTGATTGATACCATTTGATTGAGTGACACCATTTCGATTGACAGTACAATCACCATCTTGCAAAAAAATTGAAGCCAGAGTCTGCACAGCAGATACAACCAGTTGAACAAGGGGTCCACCTCTTGCATATCCATATTAGTGATGGACATTATGTGAGTGTGCACGCTATTACTTAAATTGCAACAATTATTATTTCAACCTGAGAAATAAGGTTGTGAGTGCAACATGGCGTAACTTACCTGGGCACGAACATCACAGATTGTCAAAATGTGTGCAATCCGCCATGTTGAATGATTATCGTAAGAGACCCCTAAGTACTCTTGGGTGATACACAATATGGCTGAATGTGGTGTTCGGTAGGAAATTTGGAGCTTGGGAATAAGGCTGCTGCTGTTTTGAGTGTAATGGTGATAGTTAACATCTTGAGGATTTCAGAAATGCCTCAAGTGCAGTTATTATTAATGGCAAGAAAGATTTTTCCATGTGGAAATTCAAAACCTGTCCCAATATATCTGAATTCACTCTATATAATCTGGAGTTATTTCTACTGCTTATTTTATTAAAGGTTAATATGGCATAATATTTCCAGAAGTATTGCTCAGACATTTCAATAGATGGTGACATTTTCATCAAAATTCACTCCAATTACTGTATACAGTATGAGTGGACAACATGGAGCCATTCACTCCCACTGTGTGTTTTAGAAGCCCTTTTTGGGTCAAAATGGGAGTCACCATCTTGCAATCTGAGATGGGAATGTGTCACAAATGTGGAGACAGAGGAAAATGCACATGCCAATTCAAAGTTTAATAAGAGTTCTAGAAAAACACAAAAGACACTAAGCATACAAGGAAAACAAACATAAACCAATATTTAGGACACCTGCAAAAGAAAAAAAAAAAAAAAAAAGCCAGACACCAAGATCAATACACACAGGTGCTAGTTAACTGGGATGAGAGTCAGGTGCCAGTGGTCATGTGACTGTGATGCAGAGGTGCAGCGGCTGCTGGAAATTGAAGTCCGTAGTTTCTACCGGATATTCATAACAGGGTGACCTTGGCCATCAAATATTCACATAATATTGGTTTGAAGGTACCTTTCAAGTTTTTTGTGGATCCATATCCAGTCCTCAGTTACAGCTGTTTCAGTAAATCAAGCTCCGCCCCACTTGGATTGATTGGCATGTGTGTGGCATGTTTTTTTATTTTATTTTATTTTTTTATTGATAATTCTTGAATATTAGACTGTGCTGAGTAATTAGACACCAATTTTGGAACATACACCGAATAATCCTAGGACTAGTTTGCAAAAAATATATTTAGTATATTATGTACATTTTCAGAATTTTGATTGGGTGAAGATAAATTTTGTGTGTTTGTATGGATAAAGGCGAGTTGTTCTGTGTTCAGCCAAAGGATTATGAGAAAAATGAAATTTCAATATTAAACTTATTTTTTCCAGAGATATAATTGCTTTGTGTGAAAAACCATGAAGAGCACCCCAGTGGCCAATTTGAGTGAGTTGCATGGCTTACTAGGCCTGTATATGCCTTTCAAGTTTTGTGTGAAACCATGCAAGCAATCATTAGAGCTGTATGTGTAAATTAGTCTCTACTTGCATAGAAGTAATTGAGGTATGGTGGCCATATTTATTACAACTGTCAACATGATTTTCATAATTATTAGGTTTCACATTCAAATGAGCATTTTGACATTAATATTTTGAAGATTGGCCAAAAATGATAAACTCAGTTTGAAAAAAAAAAAAAACACTCACTGAACACTTTATTAGGAACACATGCAATTCTCTAATCAGCCAATCATGTGGCAGCATTGCGATGGATAAAATCATGCAGATACAGGCCAGCAGCTTCAGGCAATGTTCACATCAACGATCAGAATCAGGGAAAAATGTGATCTCAGTGATCTTAGGGCTGGTTTGTGTATTTCTCTAACTGCTGTTTTCATTTTCCTGCACAACAGTCTTTAGAATTTACTCAGAATGATGCAATAAAGAAAAAACATACAGTGGGCAGTAGTTCAGCAGATGGAAACACCTTGTTGATGACAGAGGTCAATGGACAATGACCAGACTCTGTACAATTGTGGTGAGCAGAAAAACATCTCACAATGCACAACACATCGAACCTTGAGGCGAATGGCTACAACAGTATTGTATCGACTATGTTGGTTTCCACTTCTGTCAGGCAAGAACAGAAAGCTGGCTCAGGTACAGGTTCCCCAAAACTGGACAGTTGAAGACTGGAAAAATGTAGTCTGGTCTGATGAATCTTGATTTCTAGTGAGGCACAGAGATGGTAGGGTCAGAATTTTGCACCAACAGCATTAATCCGTGGACCCAACCTACCTTGCATCAAAAATCCAGGCTGGTGGAGGTGATGTAATAGTGTGGGGAATGTTTTCTTCGCACACTTTGGGCCTGGTAATGCCAACAATCATTGCTTGATTGCCACAGCCTATTTGAAAATAGTTGCTGACCATGTACATGCTTTTGTGGCCACAATTTGCCAATCTTCTAGTGGTTACTTACAGCATGATAATGCACCAAATCACAAAGCAAAAGTCATCTCAAACTGGCCGTCTCAAACTCAAAGTGAGGCCCTACCCTATATTACTATTGTGTTCCTAATAAAGTGCTTGGTGAGTGTAATTATTTATATGATCACATATGTCAATAAGCAGAGTTAAATGATCCATTTAATGATTACCACATAGATGCACTATACAAAATTACAGTTTGACTGGACGGTTTGTGAGATACAGATACAGATAACCTTAGCCCCACCCCCTTTGTATGCCCATGCATCAAACTTTGCATATGATCTCAGAATCTTGTCCTGTATATGCTTTTCAGGTTTCAGGTGAATCCATGCAAGCAACCATAAGTTAATGCTGTTTGATGAAATTAGGCTCAGCCACATTCAAATTGTTTGACTGTACAAATATCAACATGTTTTTGTTAATCATTGAAGTTTAAACTCTCCTGAGTAGTTTTACACCAACATTATGAAGAGAGGTCAAAAATCTTAAGACTAGTTTGCAAAGTATGTTTTGCATATTATGCAAATTAGCAAAAAGAAAAAAATCAAAGTGGGCAGAGCTAAATTCTTTTCAATTCTTTTTTGTTTGTTTGTTTTGTTTGGGAGAACCCATGGAATCACTGGAAAAAAAAACTTTTTTTGACTCATGGTTCATGAGATCTGGACCAAACTGTAACCACTTGTGTAGTGGGAAAGAGTACTATGTTCTGACCAAGTTTCATGTCTGTAGGACCTACTGAGAGGACAAAAATCTACAACGGCAGAAGACCACATCAGGTTCCACTCCTGTTAGTCAAGAACAAGAATCTGAGGCTATCATGGGCACAGGCTCACCCAAAATGGACAGCTAAAGATTGGAAAAACAATCACCTGTTTTTTTTCCTTTTTCCTGGTCTTCAACTGTCCAGTCATTTTGATGGGAGTAATGGGAGTAAAATATTCAAACTGTTCTACTGATATGGTAATGTTGTTTTATATACAGTTAGTTAAAGTGGTTACAAGTTGGTTACAAGTGTCTATGAAAGTGACTAAGTTGATTTTTTATCTAGTATTTTCAATTTTCATTATTTGTCATACTGTTGGCATTTGTGCTTCTGTTTTGGCTTTATTCCTAGCTAATTTTCTAATGTATTAAATAATGTACCAAATGCACAGCCAACACCATTGATCTGAAGCTAGGACTGTTAAATATTAGATCTCTTACATCTAAAACACTTATTGTTAATGAAATCATTACTGATCAGGAGTTTAATGTACTATGCTTAAAAGAAATGTGAAATAAACCAAATGAGTATGTAAGAAGCCAGTAAGGTAGCAACTTGGAGGTTGTTCTGTGAGAGGTAGAGAGACAGTTGATTGTAGACAGTGCGTTCAAGGATTTTTAGAAAGAAAAGAGAGAAGCGATACTGGTCAGTAGTTGCCGATGTCAGAGGGATCCAGAGTGGGTTTCTTCAGGATGGGAATAACCCTTGCTCTCTTGAATGCAGTTACTACATTACCAGATGATATAGAGCGATTGATGATAGTCATGATGAAGGGGAGGAGGTCTTGTGAGATGGTCTGGAGCATTGTGGAAAGTATTGGATCCAATGGGCAAGTGGTAGGATTGCAGGACAAGATGACCTGCAGGATGTCTTCTGTTGCTAGATTAGAAAAATGTGCCAGTGAAGGAGAAGGGGAATCCTCAGTGGGTAGTGCTTCGCTTGTATTTTTCTCATTTGTAAGTCACTTTGGATAAAAGCATCTGCTAAGTGAATAAATGTAAATGAAATGTAAATGTAGTGTAGGAGTTGGGGTAGAAGTGAAGGTCTGGCAGATTTTTTCAATCTTTTAATAAAAGGTGGCAAAATCTTCAGCAGTCAGGGAGGATGGAGCAGGAGTAGCTGGTGGGATGAGCAGTGACAAAAACATGCTGTGGAGCTTGTGAAGGTCTTGTGCAGAATTTCTATATTTCCTTGTAGAAGCTAAGCAGAAGTCACTTCAGATGAAAATTTTGACAGGAGAGCATGGTAAGAGGCAAGATCTGTGTTGAGTTGTAATCTTCCACTTTCTCTCTGCTGTTTTTAGTTCTCTCTGATTTCTGCATAACATCCAACAGTCAAGGAACAGGGTAAAAAATCTTCCTGGATTTAGATGATAGAGTGCAGGGGAGGTCCATGGATGTGGAAAATGAGGAGAGGAAAGTGTCTGTGGCTAACTGCAATGGTAGGGACTAAAAGGAGTCAGGGTTTGGAAGGGATGATAGGGTGCAGGAAGCTATGGAGGACGGAAAGATAGAATGGAGATTTCGATGGGTAGAAGAGAAAAATTGATAGCTGGTTTTAGGCAGGATAGGTAGCGTGATGATGAAGGATACCAAGTGAAGATCTGAGGTGTAGAGTGGTGTAACATTGATGTCTGTAGCTGGAGAGGGGAGGTTGAAGACCAGGTCCAGGACATTTCCTCCCTTGTGTGTGGGTGGGCGGCTGTTGAATGTCAAGGGGAAGGAATGCAGAAGAGGGAGAAGGCAAGAGAACTCGAGCTTGTCAGAGGGGAGGTTGAAGTTTCCAGGGACTGTAAGAGGGGTGCTATCGGTAGGGAAAAGCCTTAGGAGCATGTCCATTTCTTAAAGAAAGTCTCCTAGGGGACTGGGAGCATGGTAGATGACGATGATAAAGTTGATTGGGGATATAACTGTGACTGCATGGAATTAGAAGGATGAGATGTTGAGACAAGACAAGGAAAGAGGTGTGAAGCACCATCTCTGAGACAACAGCAGACCCGTAACACCACCCTTGCCAGTTTCTGGAACATTCCATTTTATAATTTTGCAAACATTAAGAGAATATTATTTCTGAATGTTTTCTGACTCTTCAAAACTTACAGTTTTTAAAAAACTGTTTTAAGAATGTTTTTTTCTTGGTGTGAAAGTTAAAGAAAATATTAAGGGAACTTTCCATTTTCTCTCTTTGCAAAAGTCCTCTGAATGTTCACCCTGGAACATTGCTTATATTCATGTTTATATTAAATCAAATTACAAAAATATGTAAAACATAAGCATCTCAGGGAAGTACACAATCCAAAACATGGAATCAAGAAGAACAAAGCTTATATTTTCTAAACCAAAAACTCAACCCCAAGTAAAATATGGGAAACAAGAACACAAACTTAAACATGCAACTAGACAACTCAAGTCAAATCCAACAAGACAAACACCACAATAGAAAAAGAAAACACCTGTGATGGCCCATGATGAGGCTACACATCAGTGAATGGTGACATATTCTTATTTTAATTTAATTTGATCTATTTGTGAATGTATATTTTGATCCATTAAATGCTTTTTTGTTGGGAAACTCTGTGTCCCTTCTGCCTTGACTGCCTTGGTCCCTTACATGTGGTGGCAGTGGTGGGATCAACCAGTAGAGGGCACAACACCCCCCCCCCCACCAATTTTTTTTGTGCTAGATTTTTTTCCTTGTTTTTTTCCCCATTCCTGCTATGTAAGCAATGAAAAGGGAAGGAAGGCAGCCCCAAAGACCACTCCAGTGCAGCAATCTGAAGAAGTGTTCCAGGAACTGGGAGAGGAGGAGCAACACAGGAAGTGTGGGAGGTTGGTGATATGGAGCCTGGAAGCAGGGAACCAAGACTTGCTATCTTAACTGGCCTACTTCGAGCATACATGGCAAAGATGGATGCCCAAGAAGCTCACAGAAGTCAAGAGTATGTACAGCGGGAGCATTGGTTTAAAGCCCTTTAGCATCAGTTTAGTCTGTTACAGATGAAGGTGCAGGCTCGCACCACTCCAATTCCTGATCCACCTCTAGTGGGTCAGAAGCCACTGGAGAGTCCAGATCATGCGGATGCTGTCTCTAGTCGCCCACTGTCTCTAACCCTGCCCTCAATTCAATTCAATTTTATTTGAATAGCGCTTTTAACAATGGAAATTGTCTCAAAGCAGCTTTACAGAAACATATAAACACAGGGTACAGATTTTAAGTGTGTGACTTTATCCCTATTGAGTAAGCCGTTGGTGATGTTTGCAAGGAAAAACTCCCTAAGATGAAATGAGGAAGAAACCTTGAGAGGAACCAGACTCAGAAGGGAACCCATCCTTGTCTGGGTAACAACGGATAGTGTGAAAGTAAAAGAAAGTTCATTATGGTTTTAACATGAAGTCTATTTGTCGAACTAATCCACTGTTCACCAAAGGAGACCCGAGTGCAAAACTGCATGTGGTAATTGCAGTCCCAAGGCCATAGTAGCCACCGTAGTCCCAGCAACCACAGCGAGAATGTCTATGTGGAATTGAGGTGCAAGATCATTTCCATGGTATTTCAAGCGGTACCATCCGAATCAATCTCCGGACTGAAGCCTCCAGTTGATGAGAGTTCCATCCAGAGATCTCTGCCAATCACAGTAATACAGGTCAGTGTCAATTTAAAAAGCCCAAACTTTAGAAGTTATCTGAATCTGATGACATTGAACCTTTTTTGATAACCTTTGAGAGAATTGCAGCAGCTTGCCAATGGCAGAAAGAAGAATGGGCTTTCCATTTGATTCTTCTCTTGACTGGTAAGGCCAGAGCTGCTTTTGCTCATATGGATGTTGATGATTCTCTTGAGTATGAGAAAGTAAAATCAGCCATCTTAAGGAAATATGACATCAACTTTGAAACCTATAGGTAGAGGTTTTGTCCTTTTGAGGTTGAGCCCTCTGAGAGTCCCAAAGAATGTTGTATGTGAGGTTGAAAGGACTCTATTAGAAATGGATACAGCTAAATAGTAACTTAATGAGAAAATCGGTGAAGTTAACATTCTTGAACAATATCTGAGAATGCTTTCTCCTGAGCTCCAGGTCTGGATCCATGAACATGAACCTAAGACTGCCTCACAGGCAGCAACGCTGGTGGAGGTGTTCATGGATGCATGCAAAAGGGGCCAGCCATGGTATTGGAAAGCCAGCAAGAAAGCCCACAGACTAAAACTCTCCACAAACCTCCCCAACCAACCACAGAGAAACCTTTCTAGCCCAGTTGAGCCTCCTGGAGGAGGTCATGACCTTGGGACTACTTTTAAGAATGCTAGGGAAATACCAATCTGCTACCTGTGTGGTCAGGAGGGCCACAAGAAACTGGTATGCCCTAGAAATACAGTAAAGACTTTCCATTTACTATGTGCCCAGGGCAATACAGTCCCACAAGTTAAATCTGAACTGTCACCACAACTGACAACAATGGAAGTGAATGGTAGAGAATTGAATGCCCTCATAAACACTGAGAGTGATCAGACGCGGGTGCATTGAAACTTTATTCCACCTGCCCTGTTCAACTCCAGTGAGAAGAAATCCATCTGTTCTGTTCATAGTGATGAGAAACTGCTTCCCACTGCAGATGTGTACATCAAGGTAAAGGGGCAGACTTATATTCTGGATGTCGGCATAGCAGGCCACCTTCCATTCCCAGTGCTTCAGGGTCATGACCTGCCAGTGCTCTTGGACTTGTTGCAGCCAGTACCTACGTGCAATATGGTAGTCAAAGCCCCGATCCAAAATGAGCCCAGGGCATGAAACTGAGCAGCTGCTTGGTGCCTTACCCCTCTCTGAGGCTGACATAGAAACCCCCAACTCTACAAAGAGGAAATACAGTAGACAGAAAAGGTTGGAAAAAAAAATTATATAATGCTTCTAAAGTGACCGTGTCTCTGTGACTTTCCCCCAGGTTTTAAATGGCCTACTAACATTGCTCAGTTGCAACAGTAGGATGTCAGCCTCTTCCCATATATGCAGAATGCAAAGCAGGAGGATGGGGAGAGTGAGTCTGACAGTGACACAACTAAACAAAAGGTACTTTCTCCAAAAGGGATAAAAGTACCTTGCCTTGGGTCTGTAAAGCAGCTTATAATGCCACAGTGTGTCTGGGAAGTTATTCTTACTCTAGGCCGCTTGATTCCTTGGGCTAGCCACCTTGGGAAGCACAAAACTGCAGATAGAATTGAAAAACACTTTTACTGGCCTGGCCTGAAGGCAGATGTATCCCAATATTTTAGAATTTGCCATGCCGAGTCCCCCTCCATCCCTCCCAATTTATCAGCACTCCATTTGAAAGTCTTGGAATGGATGTTGTTGAAAGAAGTAATAGATAATAATAGATTCATGCTTGTCATAACAGATTATTCAACAAGATATCGAGAGGTCTTTCCACTAAAGTCTATTAGAGCAAAGTATGTGGCAACCTGCTTAGTGCAACTGTTTTCTAAAGTCAGGTTTCCTTGTTAGATCCTTATGGATCAAGGAATGATAATGAGTCTTTATTGGTCACAGATGCATAGCACATTGAAATTCTTTCCTTCGCATATTAGGAGGTTGGGGTCAGAACGATACAGCGCCCCTGGAGCAGAGAAGGTTAAAGGCCGTGCTCAAGGGCCCAACAATGGCAGCTTGGCAGTGCTGGGGCTTGAACCCCTGACCTTCCGATCAGTAATCCAGTGCGTTAACTGTCAAGCCACCACTGCCCCTACTAAAGGAAATAACTTTATGTCCTCTCTTTACAAACTGTTGGGCATTAAGAATCTGAGGACCCTGATCAGACCCTCAAACAGATGGTTCGGAAGTTTGTCTGTGACTCTGGTAAAGATTGGGATCAATGGATTCCCTACCTCCTGTTTGCTTATAGACAGGTTCCTTAAGCATCCACTGGCTTTTCCACTTTCGAGTTCTTGTAAGGACATGAAGTGAGTGGTGCCCTTACTCTGCTTCAAGAAATGTGGGAGGGAGACCAGGGGAGGGGGGAATCAATGAATGTTATGCCTTATGTTGTTCAGATGTGAGAGCACTTGGAGAAGATGGCAGTAGTAGCCCAATCTCACCTGACTGATGCTAAAACCCGTCAGAAGACCTGGTACGATCAGTCTACTCAGGAGAGAAGCTTTGACCCAGGTCAGCAGGTATTAGTGATGCTTCCAAGTCATAAGAGCAAACAGCTGGTGAAATTGCAGGGTCCATATTTGGTCAGAAGGAAACTTGTCCCTACCTATGAAGTTGCCATGCCAGGCCAAGACCATGCCATTTGAGTTCTTCACATTAACTTTCTAAAACAATGGGTTCCCTGTCCTGATAAAAGTGTGCAGGTCCTGATGATTAGGCAAATGGAGGAGGAAGAGGAACTCGATGATCAGTTCTTGCCCCAGCCTTCTCTAGGAAATGTCAGTCTAGACCATTTGCCACAACATCACCAGTCTTTTCAGAATATCCTAGGTTTACAAACTTAATAGAGCATTCGCTATGACTAGAGCACCTTGTGTTGAAACCTGATGCAGTTATAAAAAGAATGAGTTACAGGGTGCCAGAACAACTCCAAGTGTCACTACGGAAGGTAGTGAATCTGATCGATCTCTCAAAGGGCTACTGGCAGATCACTCTGCCCCAGGAACTGACAGCATTCAGGACACCATGGGGCCATTTCATTTTAAGGTCCTTTCCTTTGGTTTACACAGGGCACCTGCAAGTTTTCAAAGACTCATGGACCAGGTACTACAGGGGATAACTTTCACTACTGCTTATCTTGATGACATTGTCATTTACAATGATACATGGGAGCAACATCTGAAGCATATTCAGGAGGTCCTGAAATGTCTCCAGAGAACTGGTCTTACTGTCAACCCACAAAAGTGTGCTGTTCAGGACTGAAACAGACATCGGTTTTGTCATTGGTAATGGGTTGATAAGGCCTCGGGTGAAAAAGGTTCAGGCTATTGAGGAGTGTCATCTGCCACAGACTCATAAAGAACTGAAATCCTTTCTGGACATAGCTGGATTTTATAACAGATTTATCCCTAACTTCTCCGGCAGGGCTACAGCTTTGACAGACATGGTGGGTTTGAAATGTCTGAATTGGCCCCAGTGGACGGAAGAAGCAGTAGCATAATTTCTGGACTTTCAAACAGTCCTGACAAAAACGTTGTATTACATAACCCTGTTTTTGACCAACCTTTCATTCTACAAACAGATGCTTCTCACAGGGGCATACAAGCTGTACTGTTGCAAGGTCCTCCTGATGCCTGGCATCCCATTGCTTTCATCAGTCGCAAGCTTTTCCAGAGAGAAGTCCATTATTCCATTGTGGAAAAGGAATGTTTGGCTGTAAAATGGGCCCTGGACTTAAAATACTACCTCTTAGGTAGGGAATTTAGCCTGGAGATGGACCACAAGGCTCTGCAGTGGCTAGAGAAAATGAAGGATACCAACAGCCGAATAACCTGCTGGTACCTGGCCATGCAACCTTTCCGTTTTACCATCCAACATGTCCCTGGCAAAGATTACTCACGGCAGATTATCTCTCCCACTCTGCCAGTGACATTCATGAAGGAGGGGATTGAGTGATTGCCTGTGATGACACCACACATCAGTGAATGCTGACATATTCTCTCTCACAAATACACACACATGTTATCATTACACTCCTATCTTCCCCTTATATTTATAGGCCTAAATATTGATTTTAGTTATTTGTATTTAATTTGATCTATTTCCTACATACATTATGTTTAGGTTTTATTTTTTTCAAGTTCACTCAATAGTTTACAATAGTTTACACATAATGTCAGTAATCACTACATATTAAGACTCAGACTCAGTTTATGTTTCATTCAAATACTTTATTAATTCCAGTGCATCATTTAACTAGTTCAAGTACACACATTCTAGTTTATGTTGAACTATACACACTTTTGTTAATACTGTTTTCTTTAAGTTAAGTTACCGTTGTGTGGGATGAGCTGAGGAGTGGATGGCTGGTGTAAAGTGGTTGTATAATCTCCAATGAGGATCTGTGCACATAAAGGACCGGCACGCTGCATTCACTGCTATTTTTAGTTCAGTTCGCTGGTACCAAGGGGCATACTGACTGTGGGGAGAGTGGGATGTTTTGTGTTCGTTTTCTTTCCTTTTTTTATTCATATTCATATTTTTATTTATATTATTTGTTTCTATCTTTCTTTCAATTATTCAGCCAGCCTTCTCTTTAATGTTGTATATTGAAGTTTGTAGTGGTTTGTTTCCCCGCTGTGTGTCTAAAGTGGTCAGTCCTCAGTTATTTGAGTTTAGTTCTGTTCAGTTGAATGCTTTTATAGGCCTAAATATTGATTTTAGTTATTTGTATTTAATTTGATCTATTTGTATATTTAGATTCATTAAATGCCTTTTTTGTTTGGAAACTGCCTTGGTCCCTCACAACACCACAAAATTAAATGTGTACTGTGTATATCTTCTCTAATTCCAGACTGCTGAGACTACGGCTGCTCCAAAGGCCATACAGACTTCATATAAATCCATAATTAACTTTTTCACACTATCTGTTGTTACTCAGATGAGGATGGGTTCCCTTCTCAAGGTTTCTTCCTCTCAAAACATCTTAGGGAGTTTTTCCTTGCCATCGTCGCCACTCAGTGGCTTGCTCAGTTGGGATAAATTCACACCTTTAATATCTGTATACCATGTTGATATTTCTGTAAAGCTGCTTTGAGACAATGTCTATTGTAAAAAGCGCTATACAAATAAAATTGAATTGAATTGAATATATTAGAGCTGCACCGATACTAAATTTCTCAGCCGATACCAATAACTGATTATTAAGATTGATATCGGCTGATACTGATAGTTCTGCCTTTTATATCTTCTTTTAAATTAATAATAATTAATTCCACAATTCTGAAAAAATGCTAATAAAAACTTTATTTTATTTATATATAAGTTGTTTCACAGTATCTGTACTCATAAACAGAAAACACATTACTCAAATTAACATTAACACATTAACTAAATTCTGAAGATTAAAGTAAGAGTTCTTAACTTATTGAATGTTATTAATTCATATTAACATAGTTAATTGACTGAATTCTAAAACACCTCCTGTTAGGCTCACATTCACTCACCACAAATATAAGCATTTCTACTTTATCATTGAACATCAAACTGGTCATGTATAATATAAATTTTTTATATATTAACATTAACTGGACATGAAATATACTACTCTACAATATATTTCTCTGTGCAATATACCTTTGTGTCAACTCATCTTCATTTAAATCTTTCAACATTGTACTGGTGCTTTAATTCGGTTGCGAGCAGCTCGAGCAATGTGGAAAAAAATTAGACTTGATGCCGAAACTCCCGCTTCGCTGCTGCAGCGTCCGGCGTAAAATTTTAGCAGTGCAGAGCTTACGAACTGCAGTTTTGTCATCATTCCACACAAGATACATGTTCTTTTCACACAGCATTTAATCGATGTGTTTTCCCGCCCTCTTTTGATTGACAGGATATAATCGGCCCTGATCATCGGATGCCAGTGGCCCATAGTGTGAAAAATTGCACCAATATATCGGCCAATAATTGGTATTGGCCGATACACTGGTGCATCTCTAGTATATATATGAACTGTTTCATATGGAGTTTCAAACACTGTCATTTTCCAAAAGCTTGGTGGTGCTTCAGTCTGAAGCACAACCTTAGAGAGTCTGGACAGAGTCAATAGAAACAAAAGATAGTGTTGTTTGATGAGGATGAAAGTGATGAATACAGCTTTTTACACATTCAGGAAGGTAGATATCCAGGAACAATGTTGGTGACCATTGATCTAAAACAGCATCGATGTGGGTACAGGTTTTCATTCCAATCAAGCAGGAGCCACACCTGATTCCACCTGTTTAATCAGTTGATCTTGGCTTTCAGAAGATTCAGGTATGGCTTCACTTTGGTTGGAATGAAAACCTACACAGACACTGGCCCTTCCCGTATAAGATCACACACCCCTGCTCTAAAAGAATTAGTAACACTGGAAGGGAAAATGAATACAGAAATGAGTGTGGATTTTCTCCAAACTAGAATTTGCATGACTAACTGATTTTAAGGTTTCAAGCCAAAAAGGCTGAAACCCTATTGCAATTGTAAGAATTTTATCAATAGGGGTTCAAGCCCAAATGCATTTGTGTGATTTTAAGGGCCTAAACAAACCCGAAAACTCACGAAACTTGGTAGACGCCTCAGAACCAGTGAAACTTTAATAGTTACGTAGGGCATGGTCATGGGCATGGTCGAGGAGCTCCATAGCGCCTCCGAATGCAGGCAATGGTCGGGAAGAAGTTACTTTGATGTGCACGAGATTTACCATAGTCACTGCTCTCATTAAGTGTGACAAATGTGTGCCTCGCGCTACGTTTCACCTACATGTACGAAATTCGGTAAACATGTGTAAGATGCCAATACGTACAAAAACTTCTCTTGAACCCATGCCCTAAACTCAACAGCAAGTCAGCCATTTTGATTTTTCTCTTAAATTTTTGCCTTTCCATGCCTCGTACTTTAACAAACTCCTCCTAGAGATTTGATGAGATCAGCATCATATTTGGTCAGTCTCATCTAAAGGCATTGATAATGCTAAATTGTGAAGCTTTTGAGTTTTTGCTGCACGACGTGGGCGTGGTGGTCTCACAAATTTCGATGTTTCGCCATGAAAAAGGAAGATGTTATAAGTCAAACATACCATCTCTGGTGAAAAATAAATATGGTAAGTATATTAAATTTTGGCATACTTCAGTGTACTTGCAGCCAGACTAATGATCACTATACTTCAAGTGTGTTAATGATTAGTTAACTTGAAGTTTGCTATTTTGGAACAACTAATTTTGTACCAAGTATATTTTAGTTGTAATGTAATTGTAGTAAAGCACAATATGAAGTGCATTTAGTGTACTTTTGTGTGCTAAAGTGGAACAACTTCAAGTACACTTAGTACACAGACCTGCTGAGTGAGCTCAACATACAGTGGCATTCGGCCAGTTCCTTCCCTTTTGTGTCGAGTTCACCCGGGCATCTACGAGTGGAGCCCAGGCCAGCTCTAGTGTGAGGGAGGCACAGAAGGTGAGTATGACAGCCAGCCAACCCCCGCAGACAACCAGGGGAACTGTGTGGCCACAGTCGCGGCATGCTACTAGGCCTGATCTGAGAATGGTCATAAAGGCCAAGCAGACAAAGAGGAGCAGTCCTGAGGGGCTGTAGAGGGATGTATCAGGGGACATGAGGTTGTTAGGACAGTTAGCCCCCAGTAGTACTGTAGGGCCTCCCCTAGCCAAGGCTGTCCCAAGTTTTCAGTGTTCTCCGGTCAGCAAGCTGTCACAGTGCAATGAAAATCTGATGCTTTCCCTTCAATAGAATGTGGAAAAGTTAACGTCACTAAAAGACCATTATGGCAGCGTGGAAGCTACTGCCAAATGTGTTTCCATGGGTTCTGTCTACCGTAGAAAAGGGTTACAGGGTCCAGTTCAAAGCTTGACCCCCCGCCCCTCCCGGTTCAGAGGTGTTCTCACCACAGTAGTCAGCACAGAGCAGAGCCTGATGTTTGCGCAGGAAGTAAGATCCCTCTTGGACAAAAGGGCTATAGAACATGTACCCCGTTCCCTGAGGGAGGGAGATTTTTACAGCCCTTCCAGCCCTACAGCCCTCCGCAAAATAGTGGGGAGTATGCGGCCAATTTTAGATCTGCATCATATGAACTGTACTCTTCAGACTTACAGGTTCAAGATGCTGACTCCCAAAGTTATTGTTCCACAGATTCAGTTTGAGGACTCGTTTGTGACAATAGACCTAAAAGGTGGATATTTTCACATAGAACTATTGCCCAGTCACAGGAAGTTCCTGAGGTTTGCGTTTGGAGGCAATGTATATCAATATCGGGTTCTTCCCTTTGGTCTAGCTTTATCCCCTCGCACCTTCACAAAGTGCATGGATGTCATTCTGGCTCCATTGTGACTTCAGGGCATCCATGTACTAAACTACCTGGATGACTGGTTAATTCCAGCGCGATCCAGGGAACTGGCGGTTCAACATCGAGATGTTATTCTCGCCCACATGAAGAGTTTGGGGCTCAGATTGAACCTAAGAAAAGTATGCTTTCTCCAGTGCAGTGGACAACTTTTCTAGGGGTTAAAGGATTCTACTATGATGAGGGCATTTCTATCCCCAACATGCGTAGGGTCAATCTCATCAACATTGAGAAAGATTAAGCTGGATCTGGACCTCCAGTCTCTACGTGAGACTGCTTATGGCAGCAGCAGACAATGTCATAGTGTTGGGCCTATTGCACAGGAGACCATTTCAGTGGTCGCTGAAAAGTTGAGCGTAATCAGTGTCATGTGGCGATGCTTACATCCTCTGAGAATTTGGAAGCCTTGGGTCACACTCTAGGGGTGTCTCCTTAGCACAAGATGGTAATGACAGACACCTCCTTCATGGGCTGGGGCATGGCCTTACACGGCTGTCTAGCTCACGGTCTCTGGAGTGGCCTTTTTTTGGAGTGGCATATAAATTGCCTAGAAATGCAGGCCATATTTCTAGCACTGAAATTCTTTCTTCCTCAATTGAGAGGTCACCATGTGTTGACAGACAACACAGCAGTGGTCTCATTTATCGACCAACAGGGAGGATTATATTTGTGCTCCCTGTCCAGGCAGGCGCAACTAATTCTTCTCTGGGTAGGGGGAACGTTTTTGTCAGTGAGTGCAATGTACATTCTGGGCAACTGGAATGTAGGGGCAGACATCCAGTTGAGGCAGGGGCTGAGGCCCAGGGATTGGTGGCTCCATCCACAAGTGGTGGAGTCCATATGGCGGAGTTTTGGCCAAGCAGAAGTTGATGTCTTCGCATCTGAGGAGACAACACACTGCCCACTGTGGTTTGCCCTCACTCCTCCTGCACCATTAGGGCTGGACGCCATGGTGCACATGTGGCCGAGGTCACATCTATATGCTTTTCTCTGCTCCCACAAGTTCTAGCAAGAGTTCGTCAAGACTGTCTACGTCTGCTGCTAGTAGAACCTTATTGGCCAGCTCGAATATGGTTCTCAGAGATAATATCCCGCACTCCTTCAGAGATTCCCATCCTCAGGGATCTACTGTCTCAAGCCAGAGGGCTGATTTATCACCCTTGGCCGGAACTGTGGAAACTTTGGGTCTGGCCCCTGAGGCGCACCAGCCCATCGATTCTGGTCTCACAGCTGAGGTTGTAGAGACCGCGTTGAATGCTAGAACGGCAACCATGACGAAATTGTATGCACTCAAGTGGCAACTTTTTGTCTCGTGGTATGAGGAAAGTCAGCTAGACCCAGTGAACTGTGCAATAGCTACAGTCCTGGAATTCTTAAATGGACGTTTCTCAGCGGGGTTGGCTCGTCCTACAATCAGGGTCTACGTGGCCGCCATTTTGCCCAGCCATGCCCCTATTGATGGAGCTTCTGTGGTGCAACATCCTCTAACTTCGAGGTTTATGTGTCGTGTCAAGTGGCTGAGGCCCTTCTGCAGACCATACATACCTTCCTGGGACCTTTCTGTGCTACTGGAAGATCCGTCAGGTGCCGCATTTGAGCCCTTAGAGTCAGCCTCTGAGAAGCTTCTGACTCTAAAGTTAGCTGTTCTGCTGGCCCTGACATCTCTCAAGCGAGTAGGAGCTCTACAAGCTCTCTCAGTTTCCCCTTCCTACCTTGACTTTACCGCTTGATTAACCAAGGCCTTCCTGTATCCTAGGTCGGATTATATTTCTAAGGTGCCTACATCTGCTGCCCAGCCAGTAGTGTTGCAGGCTTTCTGCCCTCCTCCGTTCCTCATACCAGAACAAGAGAAATTGCACCAACTGTGTCCAGTAAGGGCTCTTTGTACTTATGTCCACTGCACCAGCCAGTGGTGTAAGTCAGAGCAGCTGCTGGTCTGCTTTGGCAGCTTTTGACAGTAGAGGTGATGCTGTATTGAAGCAGCACATCTCTAATTGGATCGTGGAAGCAATCTCTATCGCTTACGAGGTATGTAGTCTCACTATGCCTCTGGGCATATTGGCTCATTCCACTAGGGGAGGTCGCCTCCTCGAAGGCTTTGTCCAAAGGTGTATCCTTACAGGATGTGTGTGCTGTGGAGTGGTGGTCTACACCGCACACATTCATTCGATTTTACAGCCTGGATATACATTCCGGTCCAGGCTCAAGTGTCTTGCAGTGACCCTTGGGCTCGGATCTTTTTGATCAGGCTCCCTCAGTATGACGGAGTGGGTATTCACTTTCCCACAGCATTCAGCTAACTCAACGTGGAGTTCCCTTTGAAAGGGAACATCTGTGTTACGCATGTAACCCTGTTCCCTGAGAAGGGAATGAGACATTGCGTAGCTTTGTCATACTGGGGCATGCCTGTGAATTGCGTCTTCGCTTCAGATAATAGAGGCTGACAGTTCACAGGTTCACAGGTGGGCAGTTCACAGGTGTCGTTTATATATATTACGTGACACACTTAATTGCAATGCCACCTGATCACGGCAGGCCTATAAATAGGCATGATGTTGCACAAGCTTCAGATACCGGTCACACGCGAGCGTGCTTCCCACAGTGTTCAGCTAACGCAATATCTCATTCCCTTTTCACGGAACAGGATTAAATGAGTAACCCAGATGAATTTCCCCATAGACTAAACCTGAGAAAATAGTACACATTTCAGAATTTGTTTTTAAAAAATATAGTGTTTTGAAACCTTGTCAACAAAATAAAAGCCTATTAATACAGAATGCATGATTTCGTGTTTAAACGTCACAGGGATTAAATATTGCAGTTTGAATGATTTTCAATGAGGACATTTTTGTCCTTAAGGTCCTCAGTGTAACTATGTTTTGTACCTAGTTTAAAATAGATTTATGAAAGCAAATGAGGGTGAAATATTCCAATAAAAATTACACACCTTTTGCAAAATTTATGCTTTTTTTGCATTAACACAGACAATTTATTATTTTTTTTAATGAATAAGGAGGCACAAGGGTTAAAGCTCATCTGAATTTTGCCAAAAACACACCTTGATGAACCTTACAACTTATGGGAGAATTTTCGTGGACTGATGAGCCGAAAGTGGAACTGTTTGGAAGACAGGGGTCGCGTTACATCTGGCATAAAACAAAACCCAGCATTCCATAAAAAGAACATCATACCTACAGTCAAGCTCGGTGGTGTGATGGTGTGGGGATGCTTTGCTGCTTCAGGGCCTGGGCAACTTGCAATAATTGAGGGAAACATGAATTCTGTTCTGTACCTAAAAGGAGAAACTCCAGTCTTCAGTCCATAAGTTGAAACTCAAGTGCAACTGGATTATGCAGCAAGACAATGATCCAAAGCATAAGAGTATGTCCTAGTCCTAGAAGTAAATGAAAGACTGAGCTCTAGTTACCAGAAGCGTTTGGTTGCATTTATTGCTGCTAAAGTTGGCACAACCAGATTTTAATTTTAAGGGGGCAATTAGTTTTTGACATTTGTGATAGGTGTTCATTATTTTCTTCAATAAAAAAAAAAAAGAATAAAAACTGTATTGTGTATTTACTCAGGTTGCCTTGTCTTATGTTGTAGTTCATTTGAAGATCTAAAACTATTTCATATGAGATACTGTATATATAAAAGCAGAAGAAATCAGGATGGGGCAAATACTTTTTAACAGCACTGTATGCTATCTCTGGGTAAAATTATTCGTAAACATGGTATTGGCATCCACTGTTATGCTGATGACACACAGTTGTATGTTTCAGCAAAGCCAGATGAGAGACAACAGCTTTATAAAGTTGAGGAATGTGTAAAGGACATTAGACACTGGATGCTTATTAACTTCCTTCTACTTAATTCTGACAAGTACTTGTACTAGGTCCATATGCAGGTAGAAGTAAGCTTTCTGATTACATAGTAACTCTGGATGGCCTTTCTGGTTCATCATGTGCAGCAGTAAAAGACCTTGGTGTGATTATTGATTCCAGTCTTTCATTTGAAGCTCATGTAGATAATATTACTAGAATAGCCTTCTTTCATCTCAGAAATATTACTAAGATAAGAAATATAATGTCACTACACAATGCAGAAAAACTACTTCATGCTTCTGTTATCTCTAGGTTGGATTATTGTAATGCCTGTCTGGATGTTCCAGTCGGTGCATAAACAAGTTCCATCTAGAGTGCTGCAGTGAGAGTCCTTATTAGAACCAGATAATATGATCACATTCACACCACCCCATCCTATCTGCACTGCATTGGCTCCCAATCAAATTTTGCACAGATTACTAAATACTACTATTGACCTATAAAGCACTGAATGGTCACATTCAGTCACACTGAGAATGTGATTGTCAGCAGCAGAACTTCTGCTCTTTTCTGGTTTGCCATGCCTCCTTTCATGGGTGCAACCTACTTGTTGGTACCTCAAATACTGAAGGCTACCGCATGAGGCAGAGCTTTCACTTACAAAGCTCCCACAGTTTCTTTCTGTTATGGAACAGCCTGCCAAATAATGTTCGGGACTCAGAGACACAGTTTCGGTGTTGAAAGTGTAGGCTGAAAACATATTTGTTTAGTCAAGCCTTTTGATAATAGTTTTTCTTAGGTAAAGGAGCAGATGTGGAAGGTTTATGGGCATAGAGTGTTTTGGTGAAGTGGGATGTTTGGATGCTGTTGCCCACCTACTCTCACGTGTTCACTTGGGTTTGTTGACATTGGAGAGGCTGGCCACTTTATGTCCCAATGTGCCCTCATGACTGTGTTACTTTTTGGTTCTCCCTTTTAGTTATGCATTCATAGGTAGTCTTGCTGGAGTCCCTGCTTGCACTCTGCACACAATGTACCTTGTACCTGACCATTACGTGACAATGAGCACACCTAGTAATCTGTGTTTCTCTCTCTCTCTCTCTCTCTCTCTCTCTCTCTCTCTCTCTCTCTCTCTGTTGAGCTACAAATGCTATGCCAGAGATACCAGTGATCCGGACCCTTTCTGCACTCCAGACCTACCTAATCCATCCTGATGTCATACTTGTAGATGGAGTTCTCATTGCTTGCTGCTGCTGACAGCCTTAGAATCCATAAATATGGCTTTGGAGTGCAATTGCTATGATAGCTTTAGGATTGCAATTGCCACTAACAGTTTTGCAGTCAAGTCTCCCTCAGAGAACAGTTGATAACATCAAGAAAACACAATTACACAACTGCACTTTTTGACTAAATAGCACAGAAAGGAATTATTTACAATCTCATTGTCTGCTGTCACCCAGATGTGGAGGGTTCCCTTTTGAATGGGTCAAAAAAACTTTCAGTAAATATATTTCCAATGAGGCTATTCACATGAAATGTTCACCAGACTTTGGTATTAACTTGACATCCACACATATCCAAACATTAAAGAAATCCAAACATTAAAGTCCATAAATGAAGTTACGTGTAATAAAGAGGAATGAAACAGGAAAAAAGTATTGAATATGCTAACTGAAATGTATTTAATACTTCGTGGAGAAGCCTTTGTTTGTAATGACATCTTCAAGATGTTTCCTGTATGAAAAATTAATTGGCCACAGTATTCAGGTGTGATTTTGGTCCATTCTTCTAAACATACTGTCTTTAAATCATGTTCAACTGGATTCATTGACTGCGCCATTCTAAAACATTGATTTTTTTTCTCTGAAACCAATTGAGAGTTTCCTTTGCTGTATGCTTTGGATCGTTATCCTGCTGAAAGGTCCACCCACGTCTCATCTTCATCATCCTGGTAGATGGCAGCAGATTCTTCTCAAGAATCTCTCGGTAAAGGGCTCCATTCACCATTCCTTCAAATATATAAAGTCTGCCAGTACCACATGATGAAAAAAAGCCCCACACCATGATGCTTCCAACTCCAAACTTCACTGTTGGTATAGTGTTTTTAGGGTGATGTGCAGTGCCATTTCTTCTCCAAACATGTTGTGCAGTATGACAGCCAAAAAGTTTAATTTTGCTCTCGTCTGACCAGACTACACTCTCCCAGTATTTCATAGGCTTGTCCAAATGAGTTGTAGCAAACTTTTAGCGAGCTTCGACATGCCTTTTCTTTAGTAATGGAGTCTTGTGGATAGTGTTGGAGTGCACTGTCTATTGTTTTCTCTGTGACGATGGTACTTGCTGCCTCCAAGTGTTTCTGGAGCTCTTTTCAAGTGGTCCTTGGCTCTTGGGCTACTCTTCTGACTATTCTTCTGACTGCCTGGTCAGAAATCTTGTGAGGAACTTCTGTGCATGGCTGTTTGATGACTGAGTGATGTTGCTTCCACTTGCGGATAATGGCCCCAATGGTGCTTCCTGGAAGAGTCAGAAGTTTCGAAATACGTCTGTATCCGATTCCATCAATATGTTTTGCAACAATAACATTGCAAAGGCCTCGGGAGAGCTCTTTGCTTTTACAAATCATGAGATGATTCTTGTGTGACACCCTGGTAAAGAAAAGCCTTTTATTAGACCATCAATTTACTAACCCAGCTGATATTAATTTGCACAGATAGGAGGTATAATTACTTTCAAACTACATATGGATTTCAGCTGGTTCCTTACCTTGCATTGGAGTACTGCTTTTTCTTAGTGGGTTCAGTACTTTTTTCTTGTGTCATTTCACTTTATTATACATAACTTTATTTATGAACTTTAATGTTGTGAATTCTTTATATTTGCGGATTTCTTGAGTTACTATTGATGTCTGGTGAAAATTTCATGTGAATAACCTCATTGGAATTATATTTATTGACGCGTTCAATACTTATTTCCCCCAATGTATCATCTCAGGGAGATTTTTCCTTTGCCACTGTTGCCTCTGGCTTGCTCATTAGGGATAAATTCATAAATTTAAAACTCATATCAGGAAAGCTGCTTTGTGATAATGTCCAATGTTAAAAGCACTATACAAATACAATTGAATTGAATTGAATTGAAATAAGAATCACAGATTATTGGTTATTCTATTTCACCTGTATATCATTGTTGGATATGAAGTTATAAGAGTGGTGTCATCCACAAACTTGAGGAGCTTGATATTATAGGTGCTGTCATTGATGTTTAGGGAGAAGGAGAGAGAGCACACATCCCTGACGTGCACGAGTGTCTGACATGTATTTGCCAAGCCACACAGTAAGCCATATTACTGTCTGACAGGAAGACTGTGGTCCATTGTCAAATTTGGCAGATAAACTGATTGAGTTTTTGTACAGCAGGTCTAGCATGTTCGTGTTAAAGGCTGAACTGAGGTCAAATAGATCCTCACAGGTGGTGAGTTGCTGGTGAATAAAATATAGGCCCATATTTAACTGGGAACTGAAGGGAATCAGGGAAGTCTTTTTTTTTTTTTTTTTTTGGAGTTTTGAGGTATCACATAATGAGTTGCTCAAAGGTCATCATTACTATTGATGTTTGAAGAATTTGGTGTTATTATTAATACTATGGTCTTATTAGTTTGTGTGTTTGATGGTAGATTCAAGAGTCCTGGATTGGCTGATACTAGAGTCCTGTACCCCACTGGTCCTCTCACATTGTTATTTAGCTTGCTATTTAGCTATAGATTTATTACAGACCACATATACAGTCAGACACATAAATATTTGGACATTGACAAAGCTATTATTATTTTAATTGTCTACTACAGTATATTGGAAATTAAGTATTTCTAGTAAGTATTTCCAGTATGAATATGACCCCAAAGTGCACTTTCAGCTTTAACCTAAGGGTACTCAAACAAGGTGGATATATGTGTTGCACTTTGCCTACACACACACACACACACACACACACACACACTCTCTTGAACTATGTTGGACAGTTTTTCGTGTTTCTTATGGCTATTTTAACGCTTGCTTTGCAGTTTTTGTTTTTTTATTTTTATTTTTAAATAAACATATGTCTAAAAAGTCTTAGTAGTAAATGGTGCAAATACAAGCGTGGAAGCCGCTTTCATGAACGATACGATGGCCTATCGTATGCGTGTCACCTATGAGAAGGTTGAGAACAATAATGTAATCAAATCCGGGCAGCCTTTAACCCCGTCAGTTCACATGTGTGTTCTTATCGGTTTTCTTGGCACGCGCACCCCTCTTCCGTAGGAGGACCAACCAGAAAGCATAAGCAGCGTCACCCCACATTATCCGCCATCAGCCCACCGCTCTGTAGCCATTCACGCGCGCGCCGCGTTGGACCTATGCCAGTAAGCGCGACCTTGATTGTGCGCATGCACGCGCTGGAGGCCCCCTTCAAGCAGAACCGGGCACGCGCTTCGATACTGGTATATAGTAATTTAGTTAGTTGAGAACTTAATAGCCTATTTTGATTAAATGTTCTCTTAGTTACCGTTAACGAATAAAATACTTATTTCCATTGCTGACTGATAAATACACCGTGCAGTGTTTTTGCTCTTAATTATTCTTACAATAAAAAGAGAGATATTAAACCCAAGTCTATGATTAAAAAAATGTCAACTTAGCTCTGGCTTGTAATCTTCATGATTACATTAATCATAACAGCAGAATGTGTGGCCAGTGTGATTGTATTGGCCAGTTTAACATTTGAGCCTCTTATATTCTTAGAATAAAGGGTTCTTCAAAGGTTTTCTGAGGATTCATTGGACAATTAAGGGATAACGTCCAAAAAAGGTTCTACTCATAACCTTTTCTGGGAAATACTCTGTTGTAGTGTTCCACAGAACCTTTGAGTGTTCCCAAGAGGGACAACAGAAGAATTCTCAAGGAATGCTGCATTATACACAGGAGTTTTCTGCACCAAAAAAAAAAAAAAACGAACTATTGAGATCGATGAAGCATGGGTGCCTGTTTCGCATCCAATATTTCCATGAACCTGGCAGGGCGCAAAATGTCTCAGTACCCACTATCGCGCAGACGTTTGGCTCAGTCGCCCCGCCCACCACACCTAATACCCCGCAGAGCAAGTACGAACCGTGGAGACGAGATAGGCGCGGCGTCTGGAACGACGTGTAATCACAGACAGCACAAGGTCTGTTCATTCACCAAGCGGCATCATTTCGTAGTCTAAAAAACGACAGAAAGAAGCCTAGCCATGGATTTCCTTGGAAAGGTAAGAAACAATGTGTGATGTATGCTGTTTAAGGTCTGTTCAGTGGGCGTGGTGGATCGACGTTGCTGCTTCTTCAGTTATCCATTCTGATTATTTTGAGCCAGGGGCGATGCTTTTTGTCTAGAAGGATGATTGTTAAGATTTATTTACTTCTTGCAGCATAATAATATATTAGGTGTGGTATTATTCAGGCACGACTCTAGGACTGAATAAAGATACATATTTAATGATTTACTTGAGGGGTTTCCTAACCTAATGGTCTACTCATATAGGACAGTTTTAAATATTACAATTTTAAAATATTTAAACTTAATTTGAAAGCCCTCCTTTATGCAGACAGGAATATCAGTCAACCTAAAATGAATAATCTTGATACATTAAAGTGTCTCATTTACATGGCTGAGCTTTGGTACCAGATAAAAGCAAATATGAAGATTTACAGTTGTGACTATAGAACCAGAGATTTCACTTAATCTACAAGTTTGCTTCTGCCTTCAAAATGAGTCATTAGAAACCACAACCCGAAGAGAAAAAAGGTGCACAAACTATTTAATTAGTAAAAGCTAGTGGTTGGCTTAGTTATAAACCCTCCATAAGTCCATATTTTCATCTAAACATTATTGATCATGAAGACTTAATGAACGTGTCATGTCTAATCACTGGCTGTGTATGATATTATATTTAATACTTAGTGTTTGTAATATAAGCTTAATCGTTTATGGTACACTTGAAAAACCTTTGATTTGTGGGTAGGATCATGTGCTTTGATACTTTGATACAGTTTTAATTTCATCAGCATACTGCTATAAAAACAAATGTATGATTGATGGCTCACTTGTCCAAGATACAGTCCCCTCTGAAACTACTGGCATGGCCAATTCATATTTTTTTTTGCTGTAGACTGAAGACATTTGGTTTTGAGATCAAAACATGAATATGGGAAGATAGTTTAGTATTTCAGCTTTTATTTCCTGGTATTTATATGTAGATGTGTTAAACAACATAGATCATAGCACATTTTGTATCAACCCAATTTGTAGGCGAGGAAAAATATGGGTACATGTGACTGACAAGTGTTTCTTGTTACCCAGGTGTGTCCTGTTAGATTGACTGTTTAAACAATAAATAGCACTGAACATCTACTCTAGATTTTGGCCTGCAGTTTCACCTGCGAAGACTGCATTTGTTGTTAAAAAGGATAAGCCAATTTGAAGATCTAGAGAGCTGTTTATGGGAGAAAAGCAAGCCATTTTGAATCTGAGAATATAGGGAAAATCAATTGCACAAACATTGGGCATAGCTAATGCAACAATTTGGAATTTCATGAAAAAGATACAACTGGTGTACTGAGCAACAGACACTAAATGGGTCGGCCAAGGAAAATAACAGCAGCTGATGACAGAAACATTGTGAGAGCTGTGAAGAAAAATCCAAAAACAACAGTCAGTGACATTACCAATAACCTCCACAGGGGAGGGGTGAAGGTACCGACAATTTGATAATATCAGTGAGCTGCACACTTCATGCAGTTATTGCAAGCAAATGATATGCAACCAAATACTGTGTTATTTACTTTAATTTATTTCAAGACTTATCTGTTCCTATACTTTTGCTCACCTAAAAAGGGTTGTGGTCTGATACAACATCTAATTTGACACATATAGATGTAAATACCAGGACATAAAAGCTGAAATCCTAAAGTCTCATCTCATATCCATTTTTTTTTTTGTAATCTTAAATGTCTGGTGTATAGCACAAAAAAATGAATTGGCATTGCTGTTCCAATAGTTTTGGAGGGGAATGTGTATAGTGCAAGGTGCCAGCTGGTGGGCTTATTTCCTTAAGTATATCCAAGATACAGAGAGTGTTTAAAGTGGTGTAGAAGGTAGCATTGCTGCCTCTAGAGTCAGCATTTCACATGGCCTCTCTGTGTCCATGTATGTTTTGTTGGTTTCCTCCCCCCTCCCAAAAACATGACCTTAGGTGTGTAGTTACTTGAAATTGCCACTTAGTGTGAATGAGTGTGTACATAGTGTAATATGATGGACTGGTGTCCCATCCAGTGTGTATTCCTGATTTGTGCCCATGATCCTGGGATAAGCTCTTGATCCATGTGACCCCGACCAAGATAAAGCAGTTGCTGAAGATGAAAGAATGAATGAAGGAATGAATGAATGAGGGTTTAAATGTTTTCTTTTTTCCATTCTTTCTTTACAGTCGATAAAAAGTGTACACACCCCTGTTAAAATGGCAGGTTTTTAAAAAATTAAACCAAGATAAAAATATGTCAGAACATTTTCCACCCTCAATGTGAAATTACATTGTATAAAAATTAAGTGAAAAACATTCATAAACATTTTAGGGAAAATTTAAAAAGTTACAATAACCTGGCTGCATAAGTGGTCACACCCCTAAACTAATACTTTGTTGAAGCACCTTTTGATTTTATTACACCACTCACTCATTTTGGGTAAGAGTCTATCTTCTCCAATCTTGACTTGGCAATATTGACTTTACTATTTCTTGCAAAAACATTCTAGATCCATCAAATTATAACGGCATCTCCTGTGCACAGACCACTTCAGGTCACCCACAGATTTTTAGTTGGATTCAGGTCTGGGTTCTGGCTAGATCATTCAAAAACATTGAGTTTCTTTTGGTTAATCCATTTCTTTGTTGATTTGCATGTATGCTTTGGGTCATTGTCATGCTGATAGGTGGAATTCCTCTTCTGCTAACTAGCACACATCTGAAGGTTTTGCACTAATGTTGACTGGTATTTGTAGCTATTCATGATTCCTTCCAACTTGATAAACACCCCAGTTCTGGCTGAAGAAAAGCAGCTCTAAAGCATGATGCTGCCACCACCATGCTTCATCATGGGTATGGTGTTCTTTTGCTGATGTGCTTTTTTTTTTGCACCAAACATACCTTTTGGAATTATGGAATTATTATACCTTTTGGAATTGGTCTCATCAGACCATAACACATTTTGCCACATGGTTTGGGGTGAGTTAGTTGGGCTTGGATGTTTTTTGTAAGAAAGGGCTTCCCTCTAGCCACCCTACCCCACAGCCCAGACATGTGAGCTCCTTTAATGTTGCCATAGGTTTTTTGGTTGCATCCCTGTTAAGTTTTTGTCTTGTACTTTTAGAAATTTTGGAGGAGCATCCTGCTCTTGGTGATGTCACTGTGGTGCTCCATTTTCTCTATTTGTTGATGATGGTCTTCACAGTGTTCCATGGTACATGTAATATTTTGGAAATTCTTTTATGCCTCTCTGCTGCTTGATTATATTCAACAAGTGAGATACCATGCATACTTTGTAAGCTCTTTGCAGACCATGGCTTCAGCAGTCATTTGAAGCCAAGAAGATGTGAAGTCAAATCTACAGAAACAGCTGGTCTTTATTTGGGGTTAATCAGAATAATTTCATAGATGATTACTTTTGAACATGAGATTGAATGTGATTGGTTCATTCTGAACACAGCCATGTCCTTAATTATAAAAGCTTTATTTTAACTTAGTTATTGTAACTTTTTTATTTTTCCTATTTTTCCCTAAATGTTTCTAATTGTTTTTTCACTTAATTTTTATGTTATAATTTTACATCAAGGGTGGAAAAAGTTGACATGATTTATTTTGGCTTCTTTCTTTCTTTTCTTTTCTTTCTTTTTTTTTTTTTTACATCACAAAAACCTGCCATTTTAACAGGGGTGTGTAGGCTTTTTATATGCATTTATATGTATATATTTTTCCATGCATCAGATAATAAGACAAATTGGAGCATATATATACGTACACAAAACAGTTTTAAAAAATTCCGAAATATACCCAAAAAAAAAAAAATTCCAAGGGTTCTGGATTTTGTCAGCTCTCCCCTTGGACAGTGGGATTCACTACCACCTCCTTTCTGTCTGATCCAACCAGGTCACTCTACCTTCTTTTTGTCACCAAATACCTTGTATTGTGCTCAATCAATGAACAGTAAGGTTCTTAGGAGGACAATGTGGCACTGTTTTAAAATGGCCACTCACAGGAAAATTGAGTCTGTCTCTCTCTCTCTCTCTCTCTCTCTCTCTCTCTCTCTCTCTCTCTCTCTCTCTCTCTCTCTCTCTCTCTCACACACACACACACACACACACACACACACACACACACACACACACACACACACACACACACACACACACACACACACACACACACAGACAGAGAGAAAGAGACAGAAAGAAGCAGGCAGTGACCTGTAAAATGAGAAAGGACTTATCATTTTCTTTTATGCTGATTAAGTGTGAACATAATAAATTTAGGAAGTTCATTAGAAATAATAGATTGAACAGAAAAAGAAACTTTGAGCCTTAAAAGTGGTCATGACAACAGTAGTTCTGCCGTACTATTCAAGTACTTCATTGGGCAATTTTACATCCAATTTGTTTCATTTTTCTCATCTAAACATTTTCAACTGAAAACCACCCTATACATCACTGACAGTGAATTATTTTGACTTAAAGATCAGTGTTGCTTATACACAACAGATCTTCAATTAAGTCTGTGAGTTTTTCTGGAAAAGTTTTCAATTTGGGAGATCAGATAGACTCAAGACAGCTTACCAGCAATTCCCACATATTTCTTTTAACTTTTTGTGCATTTCAGAACCATTTCTATGCCATTGACACATGGTTAAACTCTGCAGTGGATAAACTATTTGGAGAGAGAGGTTTGTGATTTTTTTTTTTTTTTAAATCTCTTTTCATTAGCCTCTACATTCTTGGTTATTAAAATACCTTTTACCCCTGACTTCTAGTGACTGTTTCTTACCTTTTCTCATTTTTACATCCTTAAATGGTTATATGAACTTTAACACACTTAGCTTTGGCTGGGCATTCCAAATAATAATACCATCTCTGATTTAGCAGAGCTTTTTTACTGCAGCCAAAATTGCATGGAAAATATCTACCTCTGTTTTGGATGTATAATGGTATTGCAGGGGATATTAATTTGTTGATGTTAATTATATGATACAAATTAATATCCACTGCAATACCATTATACATGCAAAACAGAGGTAGATATTTTTCATGCAATTTTGGCAGCAGTAAAAAAGCTCTGCTAAATCAGAGATGGTACTATAATTTGGAATGCCCAGCCAAAGTTAAGTGTGTTAAAGTTCATATAACCATTTAAGTCATATTAATGATACAAATGCAGATGGAATGCCACTTCTGATTCTTGAGGAAAATTGAGTGCCAAGCTTATTGAATGGGTGCTAAAGAAATTTTCCATTTGAGTTCATGCTTGTAGAGTAATTAATATTCATACTCACTAAAAGTGTCCCCTTCCTTCTCAAGTGCTGACTAGGACAAGACCACAGAGGAATACAAATGTCTCAGATCAGTCTAGTGCTTTCAGTTAACCCCAGGATCTCTGGTCATTAATTAACATAGCCCCTGGAAATAAAAATGAGCTAATGAAAGACAGACAATGATGTATCCCTATATTATCATCCATATTACTACTGCTGAGTAAAAGCTCTTCTCTGTGTTTCCCAAAAACCATGACTGCTTATGAAACATTGAGTTGTGATTCTCAAGTATATATGATATTTATTGTTGCACAAAAGCATATGATATCAGTGTAAAGAACAGAGAACGGGACTACATACTTGGTCTGACCTTGCAAACTATCTGACTTCCACTGGCTATAGGCCTCTAAGGTCTTAGAGTACTGGAGAATTCTGTTAATTCATAGTATAAGACAAGAAGCTATTGTTTGCCAGTGTGAAAATACAACAGAACCGTAGGATCTTGGCAAATCCAAATGAGCTTATGTAAAGCAGAACAAACACTGTAATAATGAATAAAAAACTATTTTTGTCTTACTTTCTCAGAAAAAAGAATGTAAAATCTGTTATTTTATGATTCTGATTTAGTTATTGAACATGCATAATTAATTGTAGGCCTACATAGCAATGTGTTTATACATAACAATGGCTAGATGAATGTGTCTTGTTCTAATAATAATGGTGTAATTATTTGGACTATGATCTTATTAATATGTGTTTGATGGTAGATCCAAGAGTACGAGGTTGGCTGCTACTGGACTCCTGCACACCCACTCTGGTCCTCACCTTCATCTACCTCCTGATAGTCTACTTGGGACCAAAGTACATGAAAAACAAGACAGCTTACTCTCTGAAGAATGTATTGCTATTGTACAACTTCGGTGTCACTATGCTGTCCTTCTACATGCTAGTGGAGGTAAGAGGAAGGGAGAGAGCAAAGAATTTAAAAGAAATAAAGAATGAGAATGCAACTAGCAGCAAGGGAAGTAATAAAAGAATAAATCCAGAACGCAAGAGAGAGTGGAAAGGCTGACAATGAGAGTGAAAATGTGTGTTTTATATCTTGACCCCACAAGGATAGGAATATCTGACAGTTTTAAGCTTTTGTGGACATTTTTTGCAGCTTCTATTTAAATAACTATAATAGCCAAAATGCTTTTTGGTTACAGAAGTTAAGGTTCTGGTTTGAATTAGGTGTAAGCACAGCATTAATTCCCTGCACTGATAATTATCCCAATGGAAGGTCCTCACACAAGGATAGTAAGACAAACATGTAATTATGTCTGAAAAGTGATTTTCTACTTAGAGGATAGAATGACGGCATCGCACAAAGTATACACAGACGAGCCAAAACATTATGCTACATAGCACATGTAAAGAAGAGAGGAGTGAGGCACTGTATAACAGAAGAAAAACAAAGTGGGGCTTTCCCTCTTTCCCACATCCTTTTTTTATTTACTCTGCACTTTTACATGTTCAATGGTTTTTATCACTTCCAGAGAAAGCTTCAATCTCTCTCTCTCTCTCTCTCTCTCTCTCTCTCTCTCTCTCTCTCTCTCTCTCTCTCTCTCTCTCTCTCTCTCTCTCTCTCTCTCTCTCTCTCTCTCTCTCTCAATTTGGTAGCTTATCTCAGCAACCTGGTCAGCAGACTACAAACTGAAATGTCAAGGGCTGTTTGATGCAGGGGAGGGTGACATCAGGGTAAGTTAGAAACATTACACCTCGCATCAGTTTCTAATCCAAATCAGCTAATCAATTGTTAATGTTTTGGGCATCACTGTTTCATGACATTTCTTTAGGAGAAGGTCCTCTCATCAGAATAAATTATCTGATTTGGTAAACTTGTTCTTAAAGCTGCTCTACATATCTTTTGGGAATTTGGAGACCTCTCTGTCAGAAATATGATATTGCAAGCAACTTTAACAGAAAACTAACATTCAAGTACAGTATTAAGACTTGTTCAATACGTGTTCTGAGAATGTAGACACCATCACAGAAGTGTTACAAACCTAAACAGTTTATTATGCACGTAATTGTGACTATCACAGTTATGGATTACTAGGTGAAACATTCAGTTTGACACCAGCTATAAGAAATGCAGAGTCAATTCAACAGCTGATGGTGTATATCGCCATCTGAGCAATTAGCTATGGGAAGATATAAGTATATAACTTCAGCAATTTAGAAAGAAGTAAGGACAATAGTTAAGTGGCTAGTTTTGGCTAGTAATCCAGCTTCGTACAGACAGGAGCTCACAAAGGGAACCATTATTTTCAGAGCATGCGAAACAATATCTGAGTACTGTTTTGCATTGTACCAAAAACACAAAGCATTTTGGTTTCATGTTGTTCTTTACAATTATGCTTGTAAATCCATATTCAATAAATGTTCGAGTCACTCAATGTTGTTGAGGTAGAGGGATGGGGAAATGTGTACATTTTTATTGCTGAATTCCTATGCTAGTACAGTGCATCAGGATTCGGGAAAAAATAAAACAGCAAATAAACTCTTAATTTAAATGTGGCTTAATGTGATTCCCAGTAACATTTGAAATTAGACCCCACATGGGGTGGCGAGCAGACCTGAAACAAATCCTTATATGTACAATAATTCCTAGTTTGGTAGCCCCTTCTCTATAACTGTTCATAGCTGTTTTTGTATAATGCATCAGTGTAACAGCTAAAACATAGTCAGCCAAGCAGAACATTGATGTAAGAGTAGGATCTTCCATCATAGTAAATGTCTAATCGATTGTTTCACAATAAAGGAATGTTTTATATTTTTTTATATTTTATTAAGGCCTCATGTAATTATATTTGAGCAATTCACTACTGTTGTTCCTCTTTCTCTTTCTTGTCTGGGCAGGTAGCGAAAGTGTTGTGGTGGTACTACTTTTCTAAGCTGATTGAGTTTCTTGACACCATCTTCTTTATACTAAGAAAGAAGAACAATCAGATCACCTTCTTGCATGTGTATCACCACGCCTCCATGTTTAACATCTGGTGGTGTGTTCTCAACTGGATCCCTTGTGGACAGAGTAAGTATACACAGTTATGTTCTAAGACAGACACGCGAGTTGCTGCCATATGTTTGGCTGATTGGATAATTTCAAGAATGACCAGGTAAGTCGTAAGCCAAGGAATCAGAGGAGAAAAGAGGTGGGGGTTGTAATCACCTACAGACTCAATGTACATGCAGTTTAAAATGTGTTTCTCAAATACCAGACACAGTAGTGTACCATTTAGCTTTATCTAATTTATTATTTATAAGACCGAAGATATGTCTTCAAAATGGGATTGACTTGGCTGATGTGCGGCATGATTTGTGTGCAGGTTTCTTTGGACCCACACTGAACAGCTTCATCCATGTGCTGATGTATTCATACTACAGCTTGTCCACCATTCCCTCCATGCACAACTACCTGTGGTGGAAACGCTATCTCACACAGGCGCAGCTGGTCAGTACAATAATGCAAGCTAATGTTTTTTTTCACAAATACTTTATATACAATTAGTCTAATGAATATGAAAAATAATATTAATATAATGTCAGTCCATATTGCTCTGAGAGTAACAAGGCATTTTGAAATGTTCAGAAACAGGAATGTGAACCATAATGCAAAGTTTAATTTCCAAAATGACAAATCCAGGACACAAAAATAATGCCTTCCATTTACTGTATAAAGCACTTTTGTAACATCGCTTATTTGTCGCTGTACAAAAAAAAACCCCATCGGAAATCGAAGGGAAAAGTGTTGGGAGAAAGGGTACATTTTAAGTTGTCTCTTAAAATTAGAGAAGGAAGTGCAGCCATCAAGGTCCTGGGGAGTAGCTGGCACGGTGACACCATGTATTATAAGTTGGAATTCATTCATGACTTTAGATCATTCAATTAATGAGCTAGGAGAAAGTGCTGTGCTGGACCATGTAGTATGGTATAGTGTGGATACTGTGTAGTATGGATTTATGTTATAAATTGGTATCTATCAGAAAGGTAAAATACAAACCAATCATGAGCCAGGCTGGAAATACAGATAGAGATTGTGCAAGAGCAGAATGTCATGGTTAAAAGATGTACTGAAATCTAACAGAGTAAGAAAGTTGATGGCACCAGCAACAGCAGAAATGAATAGATCATTTGTGACTCTAAGAAGGGAACTTGCAATACTATGAAGCGTACAGAAACCTGATTGGAAAGTATTGATCATTGACCTTCACTCTTTGGTATTTGGACAGAAATTTAATATTAGAAATTGGTCTATAATTAGAATGCTCATTAGGGTCTGTATATTTGGGAACAAGTATTACAGAAGCAGTTTTGGGATTTGACAGAAAAAAATGTGTATCAAGACCTGTTAAAAAAGTAGGATATGTGGCAATAGATAGCATAGAAGACCAAACTTTAAGAATGGAAGATGAAGTGGGATCAAACTGACAAGTGGAGGGGTTGGATTTTGACATGAGTACAGCGACAAAGTCGGGGTAAGGTATTGGTAAAGTGGGTTCAGCTAAGAGTTGGGATGTGGTTCTGAGTTGAGTTGATAGTTAAGAAATATTAGGTAAATGTTGATAGTTTCTACCGATTTTATCCTTGAAAGAACTTCATATTGGACTGAAGAGCTAAGTGTGTCTAAAGAACTTCATATTGGACTGGAGAGATAGGTGTGTCTGCATGGATGGCTTAAGGAATTTGTAAAAAAAAAAAACAAAGATTCAGAAACATGTTGGGTCTTGACCTTTTGTGATTCAGTGATTCACTCCAAATAACAAAATGTATCACCTAGTGTAGAGCCTTATATGTTGAAAAAAGAAAAGTTGATGGAACACAGGGACAAGAGAGATGGGATACTAAGAATATGTATATTCAGAGATAAGCCTATATATATATATATATATATATATATATATATATATATATATATATATATATATATATATATATATATATATATATATATATATATATATATATATATATGTATATGTGTGTGTGTGTATGTATGTATGTATCTCACAAAAGTGAGTACACCCCTCACATTTTTGTAAATATTTGATTATAACATTTAATGTGACAACACTGAAGAAATGACACTTTGCTACAATGTAAAGTATTGAGTGTACAGCTTGTGTAACAGTATAAATTTTCTGTCCCCTTAAAATAACTCAACACACAGCCATTAATGTCTAAACCGCTGGCAACAAAAGTGAGTACACCCCTAAGTGAAAATGTCCAAATTGGGCGCAAATTGTCAATATTTTGTGTGGCCACCATTATTTTCCAGCACTGCCTTAACCCTCTTGGGCATGGAGTTCACCAGAGCTTCATAGGTTGCCACTGGAGTCCTCTTCCACTCCTCCATGATGACATCACGGAGCTGGTGGATGTTAGAGACCTTGTGCTCCTCCACCTTCCGTTTGAGGATGTCCCACAGATGCTCAGTAGGGTTTAGGTCTGGAGACATGCTTGGTTAGTCCTTTAGCAAGCCAGTGGTCGTCTTGGAGGTGTGTTTGGGGTCGTTATCATGCTGGAATACTGCCCAGCGGCCCGGTCTCCAAAGAGAGGGGATCATGCTCTGCTTCAGTATGTCACAGTACATGTTGGCATTCATGGTTCCCTCAATGAACTGTAGCTCCCCAGTGCCAGCAGCACTCATGCAGCCCCAGACCACGACACTGCCACCACTATGCTTGACTGTAGGCAAGACACACTTGTTTTCTTGTTTTTGTACTCCTCACCTGGTTGCCGCCACACACACTTGACACGATCAGACTACAGGCATGGTTCTAGTAATCCATGTCCTTAGTCTGTTTGTCTTCAGCAAACTGTTTGCGGGCTTTCTTGGGCATTATCTTTAGAAGAGGCTTCCTTCTGGGACGATAGCCATGCAGACCAATTTGATGCAGTGTGCGGCGTATGGTTTAAGCACTGACAGGCTGACCCCCCACCCCTTCAACCTCTGCAGCAATGCTGGCAGCACACATACTAAATACTGAACTAGGGAGCTGGTTGAAACATACTCTGGCTGTTGTCATTTTTGACATTTTATTTGCCTTTCCTGCTTTAGTCTGTTTGCCTGATCGTTTGATCATTGCCTGTCTTCATTGTTGATTTTGCCTTGCCCTTTGACTTATATTCTCTTAAATAAAAACTCTTAACTGCACTTCCATCTGTCCTGAAGCTCATTACATGACAGATTACTTCACCTACACCATGGATGCAGCAAGAGAGCAAGGAGAGCATCATGCCTGCTTAACAAGGAATGTCTGACCAGCATTTAACTCAGTCCAGTTTCCCCAGTGGACTGCCATAGACCTCCTGAATCCATATGATAGATTTTTAGACTAGCTGAAGCTGTTCCTGTGCCACTGCCAATTATATTTTTCGAGCTGGCAAACCCAAACTTGCCAAGAGGCAGTGGCTCAGGTTCACCCTAACTCAGTGGGTGGAGCATCTGGCCAGTACAGGGTCCAGTGGACTCAACAATATCACTCAGTTTGTGGAACTATTTATAAAGGAGTTTGGGAATCCAGGGCAGAACCATAACCTGCATGAGCTTTTGAAGGGGATCAGCATGATGAGCAAGCCTGATCCTCTGTTCCACACTTTTTATCAGTGGATTGACAGGGTGGCCTCAACGGCTCAGCTCCAGCCCCAGGCCGACAGGGCTGCAGTGGGGGTGCCACAGGCGTGCAAGACCAAGGGCTGCCATAAAGAAGCCGAACTACAGTGTCCAAAGTGTATTAAACTCAGGATACACGGATCATATTTCTGCTCGCAAGAATGTTTCAAAGGCAGCTGGCATGCCCACAAACAGTTCCACAAGAGAACAAGAGCAGCGCTCCAGCCAGAGGTCAATGTGGCGACCTCGGCTCCAGAGCTCCAGCCTGAGACCTACAAGGTTGTCTCCCCTGCCGAGCTCCAGTCGGAGGTCAATGTGGTGATCTCATCTCCAGAGCTCCAGCATGAGACCCATGAGGTCTCCTCTGCAGAGCTCCAGCCAGAGGTCAGCATGGTAACCTCAACTCCAAAGCTCAAGCCAGCAACCCATGAGGTGGTCTCATCTGCAAAGCTTCTACTGGATGTCAACGTGGTGACCTCCTCTCCAAAGCTCCAGCCTGAGACCCATGATGAGGTCTCACCTGCTGAGCTCCAGATGGAGGTCAATGTGGCAACCTCAGCTCCAGAGCTCCTGTCTGAGATCCACAAGGTAGTCTCCTGCTTAGGTCCAGTTGGAGATCAACGTAGTAACCGCCTCCCCAAGGAGGAGATCAGTGCCCCTGAGATCAATGAGGTAGTCTCACCTGACACGCTTCAGCCAGAGGTCAACGTGGTGACCTCAACTCCAGTGCTCCTACCTGAAATCCACAAACGGGTCTCATCTGCCGAGCCCCAGCATGAGGTCAATGAGGTGACATTCCATGCCAAGTTCCAATCAGACGTTGATGAGACGGCTTCCCAAGTCATGTATTAGCAGAAAGCCAACAAGGCGAGCTCAGTCTGAGGTCGATGAGACGGCCTCCCAATTGATGTTCCTGCTAGAGGTCGACGAGGCGGCCTCCCAAACCCTGTTCCTGTCTGAGGGCGATGAAACGAAATCTAAACCTCATTACATGACACAAATTATTGAACTATTATTTGTTATGATCTGACCCCAGATAAATGTTATTTAAGCAAATTAGACACATACTGCAATTATAAACTAATGCCAAGGTCTCTGGAAAGAGGTTTGGTAAGCTTATATTTAGGTTCCAGTCAGGGGATCAGTGCGGCGGCAAAGACGTCTTCCACTGGTGAAGTGGATTGCGTGCAGTCACGTTCCAGTAAGGATTCCAAAAAGCTTACCCTTAATCATACTGTTGCCTCTCTTCTTGTCAGGTCAGAGATTCAGGATGGTTGTTTCTGTTAATGTCTTCTACCTCACAGGCCAAAGACTCAAAATGTGGTGTTAATGTCTCTTTCTTTGTAAGGTTAGAACCTCTATCCTTACCGGGGAGGTACCTTTATCCCTTTCTGATGAGGAGATTGTAATCTGGTGCCTTTCCATTCAGGCAATGTGATTAGCTATTGATGCCAGATGTGTCCACAGTGCAGCCCACCCTAGTGTGGAACTCATTTGCATAGTTTAAAGTACACAGTTGGAGAAGTGTCTATAAGTTTGCCTATGCATTATTTCTTTTCAAAATCTCTTTCAAAATATTATAGGCATTGCGCTGGACACAGAGTCCAAAACATGGAAACAAGAAATGGTTGAACTATCACCCATGCATTCATTTATGCATTAATAAGTCAGCTCATATAAACTGTTGTGTCGACAATCATTACCCATTAACATAAACTGATTTTTACATGAATGTGAAGTGGATGTGTCACACTTTGTCAAATTTAAGGATTCAAAACATATGTATGAATGGATTGCATTGGTCTTTGTGGCCTTTCTTTGTTTCATCCACTGCTGCTGCATCCAGATATCCTAAGGAATTTTTATGGCAGTGTTGACCTAAACCTTAGGAATGAGTTTGGTGGTTAGGGTCAACTTGTGGTCCAATGAGAAGTTCTTCTTCATGTGGATATGGGTGATTGGGGGGGGCTCCTTCCCTGCCCTGTAAAAGGTGTCTGGCAGTTGTCTTAGCAGCTTATCTGATGACGCCAGACAGAGGTATTTCTAGGATTTGAAAACATCAGGGGCTGAGCCCAAAACGTCAGGGGCATATATGTGTATATTAAAATCAGGCTGTATTAAATCTGTTTAATATACATACAACAGTCTATGATAAACTAAATCTTCTGAAAAGACTGTTTGTTGATCCTGTTGTATGCTGCATCTGTCAATTCACTCATGTGGTAACTTGCAGATCTTGACCGTTCAATATGGCAAATGGCGATGAATCGTGGTTATTAAGAAAACATTGCCAATGAGGCATCTACGTATATACAATGGTGCTTGAAAGTTTGTGAACGCTTTAGAATTTTCTATATATCTGCTTAAATATGACCTAAAACACAGATTTCACATAAGTCCGAAAAGTACACAAAGAAAACCCAATTAAACAAATCAGACAAAAATATTATACTTGCTCATTTATTTCTTGAGGAAAATGATCCACTATTGCATATCTGTGAGTGGCAAAAGTATGTGAAACTCTAGGATTAGCAGGTAATTTGAAGGTGAAATTAGATCAGTGGGATAATGATCAGGTGTGAGTGAGCACACTGTTAGTTTTATTTAAAAAACGGGGATCTATCAAAGTCTTATCTTCACAACACATGTTTGTGGAAGTGTATCATGGCACAAAGATAAGGGATTGCTGCCTCTCTGCAGTTTGCTAAAGATCAGGTAGACTAGCCAGAAGGCTATTGGAAAAATGTTTTGTGGACGGATGAGACCAAAATAGAATTTTTCCTTTAAATGAGAAGCGTTATGTTTGAAGAAAGGAAAACACTGAATTCCAGCATAAGAACCTTATCCAATCTGTGAAACATAGTGATGGTAGTTTCATGGTTTGGGCCTATTTTGCTGTATCTGAGCTGGAAAGACTTGCCATCATTGATGAAACAATGAATTCTCAATTATACCTGCGAATTCTAAAGGAAAATGTCAGGACAACTGTTCATGAATTGAATCCACAGAGAAAGTGAGTCATGAAGCAAGACAATGACCCTAAGCACACAAGTGGTTCTAGAATGGTTAAAGAAGAATAAAGTTAATGTTTTGGAATGGCCAAATCAAAGTCCTAACCTTAATCCAATATAACTGTTGTGAAAGGACCTGAAGCAAGCAATTCATGTGAGGAAACCCACCAACATCCCAGAGTGGAAGCTGTTCTGTACTGAGGAATGGACAAAATTCCCCAAAGTCGATGTGCAGGACTGAACAAGACTATTACTGGAAACATTACATTTGCAGTTATTGCTGCACAACGGGGTCACACCAGATACTGAAAGCAAAGGTTCACATATTTTTGCCACTCACAGATATGTAATATTGGATCATTTGCTCAATCAATAAATGACCAAGTATAATATTTTTGTCTCATTTGTTTAATTATGTTCTTTTTTATCTACTTTTAGGACTTTTGTGAAAATCTGATGTTTTAAGTCATATTTATGCAGAAATGTAGAAAATTCTAAAGGTTTCATAAACTTTCAAGCACCTCTGTGTGTGGGTGTGTGTGTTCTCGCTCACTGTAATCATTGAGAGAGAGACTTTAGAAGTCAGCATCCCATACTGTAATCAGAGACAGTGCTGTACTAAGTTTAAACAAATAACGTTTACTTAATTCCTATCACATTTCCACTAAACTCCTGGGCAGTGCCAGGCAAAAAAAATAATAATTCAGAGCTAGACTAAAATCATTACTCATCATTAGTAATCATCAATGTCCTAGCGAGGACCTGATGCCCGGCAGTTGTTTGTTCATTCACTAAGATCCAATCACAATGTGGCAAACCTTTCTCCATCCTGGTTGTTAGAGAGGGGCCCTGTTATAAACTGGGCCCTGGAATGCCATCTTTGCAGCTGTTCACTACATCTACTCCCTGCTCAGACTAACCGAGGACCTGAAGTTGTTGATCTGGGCAATGTACTGAAAAATGAACAGCAGACATAAAACACAAACCTCATCCTTTGACCATTTCCATTTCAGTAAACTTATAATTCAATTGTATATCAGCAATACTAAACAAGTTACATAGGAACTTACATGTAAACAGAAAGGAAATCATGGATAGTCTAAAGGGGAAAATTATGAAGACTATTCCGTAATGTATATAGAATAAAGCAATTTATCCTTCTAATGATGTCTAATCATCGTTGCTTGTTATTACAAGCAACGATGATTAGACATCAGTAGCAGGACACATTGCTTTATTCTGCTATTGTAGGGGAAAGCTCAGGAAGTGATCTGCATGTGGAAGATTTGAGCTCAGGGCTTCAGTGGGTCTTACACTTTTCTGCACTGACAGGCTATCCTGCAGTTTGTGTATTTGCCAGTACAGTACCCATCCCAGGAGGCCCATGGTAATCCAACCACTTAGGAATATGCTGTCACTGATATTCCATCCCCAGGTTAATGACACCTTCTTCTTAAGTATTGGCTCAACAGGTATAGCCTGGCAGCTACCTGACTGGTCCCCTGAAAGATAATTTGATTCAGGAGTGATTTATCCACTTCAAGAGTGTGTTTCTTAAAGGCATCAATCATTTCAATCTCCATATCATGCCTGTCAATGTCAAGATGGTATAGAGCTAAATGTTCAATGTGAAGAATTGCTCCTACTGGGCCTTGATTTAGCATAGATTCATTAGGGAGGTGTATTGGAGTAGCTGTATCATGGTAGTCATAAGTGATCACAGGTGTATTAACCAGCCACTTGTTTACTATTTCAATTTGGGTGATGGTTACCTCCTCCCTGTTTCTCACAACAGCATTGCATTTATCATTTGTGGTTAATTTTCTGTGCGGTCCCTTATAAAAGGTTTACTGGGGCACAACCAGTTAATGCCTGACAACTGTACATGTCTGCTGGTTGGGTGTCAGAGACATGTTAAGATTTTCATCCTGGTAAGCTATTACATTGAGGATTGTGCCCTTAAGTGTTCTGCCCAACTTCTGCAGCTGTTTCTTCTGAGCAAAGTGAGAGACAAAGCTGTGTCTGGCATAGATTGACTCAGAACAGATTATGAAGTCACTGATACTGTACTTTGTTGCAAGATTGTGAGTGCAGCAGCGATTTCTGCATAATGGCTAGATTTAGAACCTAAACAGAACTGCTGAGCATTACAGGGGGTGTCACCCTGCCAGACTAATCCTACTCCAAAAGACAAGAGCACTTGTCATTGTAGTCCTTAGGAAGACCTTCACAAATGTTTTCATAATAATGATGGCTAGATGTCAGTGAGGTTGTGGTGGTTGCTGTGCTAGCATCTGGAGCATACTCTCCCTCATATTATTATTCTGGGCATACCTCACCTCCCCCTCATAGCCTTGTAGGGCCATCATCCATGCAGCAATATGACTATTTGAAACTCTACCTTTCCTGAGTTCTTGGCTGTTTAGGAACTGTACAAGTTGATGACATGTCTCGATTATGACTTTTGTCCACCAACATAGCTACAAAAGTGTTCAAAAAGTGCGCTCTACTAGCATAGGCAACAACATACTTGTCTTGGTAATACTTTGGGGATAGTGCTACATTGAAGTAATGTTCAGAAATAACAGCCTCAAGCAAAACTCTTTGTCTTTGTCAGGGTAGGTGAGGCATGGGGCAGTACACAACCTTTCCTTCAATTATTTCATGGCCTGTGCCTGTCTTCCCTCCAGCTAAATTATCTACCTTTCTGGAGTAGGTCATGCAGTAGTCTAGCTACTGTATGAAGGCATAATCTTCTTTGAACTGATGGGAGTAGTTGCTTACCCCCGGGAAGCTACTGTCGGGGAACCACACGTTGGTTCAATGACAGTATCCTTCTTATGGGAGGCTTCTTATGACATGTTACAGTCTTTCCTTTATGTGATATATTAACAGCGGCGCACGGTGGCTTAGTGGTTACCATATTCGCCTCACACGTCCGGGGTTCGAGTCCCGCCGGGGCCATGTGTGTGCGGAGTTTGCATGTTCTCCCCCGTGCTGCGGGGTTTCCTCTGGGTTTCCTCCCAAGATGCATGGTAGGCTGATTTGCATGTCTAAAGTGTCCGTAGTGTATGAATGGGTGTGTGAGTGTGTATGTGATTGTGCCCTGCGATGGACTGGCACCCTGTCCAGGGTATAACCTGCCTTGTGCCTGATGCTCCCTGGGATAGGCTCCAGGTTTCCCCGTGACCCTGAAAAGGAGTAAGCGGTAGATGGATGGATGGATATATTAACATTTGATTTTTGAATTATGAACGATTCTAAGAGATATTAGAATTCCATTCTCTATCATTAAATTTGTCTTGACATTTGACTACCCTATTAAACCCTTTACTTAGATAGTGCTCATTGATTCAGATTCCAATGTCACTTTGAGTCTCACGGTTACAAACTCACCAGTCTTGGTCATTAGACAGAGGTAATTGACTAATACTATCATGCCATGGCTTCCCATGTACACTTAACTAGAATAATATTACAGTAATCATAGGTTAAGTCTCACCCTTTTTAGAACAACACTATCTTGTTCTAAACAGAAATTCCTTTTAGACTTTACAGTCTAAGTACACTTACCTAAAGCCAAGTTGTTAGCCTGGACTCTAAAATCTCAGTTGGCGTGTCCCACTGCTCCACCTAAACCTGGATTTTAGCCTGTACTAACCTGGCTGCAGATTTGCGGTACCATGGACTTAACATAATCTACTAGAGCCAATGATTTCAGGGTAGGTCAGAATAAATTCAAACATAACAATTTATTAACCAGGTAATTCCAATAATAATTCTTACTCCAATTTAAAAAATAAAACAGTGATAAATAATATAAAAACATCAGATGAAACACAAACGAATATTAGAGATGTTTACCTGGCAATGAAACTATGTCTGTTGAAGGATGTACCTTATTTACATACAGGAGGTGATTTGTGTGAGGGATCTGGGGAGATTTGTCTCCACCTGTGCTTGGGAAAGGTGGTATTCTGTGTGTAGGATGATTCTCTGTGCCAAGTTCATAATGTTGACCAGGGCCTTATTCATAGAATGTGTCATCCCACCATGGTGAAACTTCTGTGTCCAGTGGCATCCTTCCAAAGATGTTGATCTGACCCATTTAAAAGTCCTCTGTTACCTACAAATAAAGGAGTGATTAGCAGGGCAGATCAGTCCTCCATGTGTGAAGGAATTAATTTCACTGATAACACACCATTGTGTGTTCATTGTCAACAGCATCTGAATGGTCATGTAGCGACTGAACATTTATGAGCTTACTGTTATTGGGAGAAAAAGGTTGTTGAGTGTGAACAACATAATTATTCATAGTTTCATATAACATAGTTTCGTGACCTTTTGTGAGATCTTGCGACTGGTAAACAAGATCTCAGTACCCTTTAAGGTCATGTATCCAGTAAAGTGGTCCCATTTGATTACCTGATCCTTCACTACCATGCTGATAGACCAAATAGTAATTAGTGCTACTGTAGGGCCTCCCCTAGCCAAGTTTTCAGTGTACTCTGGTCAGTGAGCTGTCACAGGGCAACAAAAATCTGATGCTTTCCCTAAAATTGAATGTGGAAAAGTTAACGTCCCTAAAAGACCATCTGACCGCATGGAAACTACTGCCAAATGTGTCTCCATGGGTTCTGCCTACCATAGAAAAGGGTTATCGGGTCCAGTTCAGAGTTCTACCCCCCCACCCCGGTTCAGAGGTGTGCTCACCACAGTAGTCAGCACAGACCAGAGCCTGACGTTGGCGCAGGAAGTAAGATCCCTCTTGGACAGAGGGGCCATAGAACATGTACCCTGTTCCCTGAGGGAGTGAGGTTTTTACAGCCATTATTTTCTGGTCTGCAAAAAATAGGAGTATGCGGCCAATTTTAGATCAGCGTCATCTGAACTGTACTCTTCGGACATGCAGGTTCAAGATGCTGACGCCCAAACTTATTGTTCCAAAGATTCAGTTTAAGGACTGGTTTGTGATGATAGACCTAAAAGGTGCATATTTCCACATAGAAATATCACCCAGTCACAGGAAGTTCCTGGGGTTTGCGTTGGAGGCAACACATACCAATATCGGGTTCTTCCCTTTAGGCTAGCTTTATCCCCTTGCAGCTTCACAAAGTGCATGGATTTCATTCTGGCTCTATTGTGACTCCAGGGCCTTTGTGTACTAAACTACCTGGATGACTAGATAATTCTAGCACAATCCAGGGAACTGGTGGTTCAACATCAATGTTGTTTTCACCCACATGAAGAGCTTGGGGCTCAGGTTGAACCTCAGAAAAGTATGCTTTCTCCAGTGCAGTGGATAACTTTTCTAGGGGTTATAAGGATTCTACTACAATGAGGGCGTTTCTATCCCCAACATACGTAGGGTCAATCCTATCAACATTGTGTAAGATTAAGCTGGATTTTTGCATCCCCTCCAGTCTCTATGAGAGACTGTTGGAGCTTATGGTAGCAGCAACCAACATCATACCGTTGGGCTTATTGCACAGGAGACCATTTCAGTGGTGGCTGAGAAGTTGGGGGTTTCCTCCACAGACAAAACCTCTTAGAGTAATCTAAGTGTTACGTGGCGATGCCTACATGCTCTGAGAATTTGGAAGTGGAAATTCCTTTTAGCCTTTACAGTCTAAGTACACTTCACTAAAGCCAAGTTGTTAGCCTGGACTCTAAAATCTCAGTTCCCCAATGCTCCACGTAAACCTGGATTTTAATCTGCTCACAGATTTGGGGTAACATGGACTTATCTACTAGATAATAGCCAATAATTTCAGGGTAGGTCAGAATAAATTCAAACATAACAATTTATTAACCAGGTAATTCCAACAATAATTCTTAATCCAATTCAAAACATAACAAGCAGTGATCAATAATATAAGAACATCACTTAAATGGCAAATAAGAAAATTATAGATTTTTAACTGGCAATGAATCTAAACACAATAATTGTGCGGGAGATTTGTCTACAGATTCCCCAAATCTTTGGCCACCTCTCCCTAAATATCCAGTTCCCTTTCAAATGGAACTTAACTTTGTGTGAGCTTCACGATGTGGGAAACGCCCTTGTGCATGACCAGTATCTGCAGTCTGTATAAAATCACACTTATTTATAGGCCTGCCGTGGTCAGGTGATGTGGCATTTCATGCGTTATGTGACTATAAAGGTTAGAGAGGTATAGAGGTTGTAGAGACCGTGTAGAATTCTAGAACGCCATCCACAATGAAATTGTATGCACTCAAGGGGCAACTTTTTGTCTCGTGGTGTGAGAAACACCAGTGAGACCACGTAAACTGCGCAATAGCTACAGTCCTGGAGTTCATACAGGAACGTTTCTCAGCAGGGTTGGCTCCTCCTACAATCACGGTCTATGTGACTGCTATTTTGGCCAGCCATGCCCCTATTGATGGAGCCTCTGTGGGGCAACATCCTCTAACGTAGATGTTTATGCATGGTGTCAGACCACACATACACATCTGCAGACCACACATACATTCCTGGGACCTTCTTTGGTCCAGGAGGGTCTGTAAGGTGCCCCATTTGAGCTCTTAAGAGTCAGCTTCAGAGAAGCTTCTGACTGTAATTTTTTTTGACTGGCCCTGACATCTCTGTTGCCCCTTCCTGCCTTGACTTTGTCCTGGATTAGCAAAGGCCTCCCAATATCCTAGGCCGGATTATTCCTAAGTGCTTTTGTCTGCTGCCCAGCTGATAGTGTTGCAGGCTTTCTCTCCTCCTCTGTTCCTTGCACCAGAATGAGGAAGATTGCACCTACTGTGTCCAGTGAGGGCTCTTTATAGTTATATCCACCATGTCGACCAGTGGCATAAGTCAGAGCAGTTGCTGGTCTGCTTGGCAGTGACAGTAGAGGTGATGCTGCGTCAAAGCAGAACATATCTATTTGAATAGTGGAAGGAATCTCTATTGCTTATGAGGTGTGTGGTCTCACTACACCTCTGGGCATAGGAGCTCATTCCACTAGGGGATACATTGCATACATTATCTCCTCAAAGGCTTTATCTAAGTGGTACCCCTACAGGATGTGTGTGCTGCAGCGAGGTGGTCTACACCGCACGCATCCATTCGGTATTATAATTTGGCCTTATTGGTCAGCTCGTATGTGATTCTTGGAGATAATATCTCTGCTGGATGGCATTGCCTGGGAGAACACATCAGAACCAATGTATACTGGATATGTCAGGTCAGGTACCACAAGCATGTAGTGTGTGAACTGTTTACAGCCAAGCCTAAGGGAGACAGAGCAAACACTCTTAACTGTTGTCCAGGGGTGACTGGCTAGCCACAATCTCTGTTTCTTCTCTACCATTTCTGAAGCAGCAGTCGATACAGTTCTTGACTGATTGCTGACTTCTTTGACCAAAGTACAACCATAGCATCTCTGACAGGTAGTTCATTAGCTTGTATGCCACCTACTATGTGTGGATAATACACTTCGGTGCTAAAAGGTTCCAGAGCAAAAAAAAACGCATCTCTCCTCTCTAACAGTTGTATGTTAGGCCTGTTTTCCTGGGACACATCTGCTAACTGCAGTCTCAAAAGTTGCATTTCCATCACATCAGGGCCTTCCTCAGTGAGGTGGGAAGCTTTCATTACTGGCTGTCTAGTGTCACGTGTCCTCTCTATTTCCAGTGCCTTACATAGCTTCTGACTTGAGCTAATCTCTTTGATGGGCTGTGTGGTTCTGACCTGTGCTCACAACTGACAGCTGTAATAGTTAATCAAAGCCTATTTATCAAATCCTGACCAATGAGGAGCTACTCTGTATCAAACCGAACAACATAAAGAGAGTAGACTATTTTAATCTCACAAAAGGTTAACTCCACCCACACCTGCTGGTTAACAGGAGCTTGGTCCTGTGTGTAGCTGTTTACCTTGATTAGACAACTCTCTATCTTGAGCCATTTCCCTAGCAAGTTGGTCATTTTGTTGAGTTCTTTAAGCAACCCAGCTGACAGCAAAGAAATTTCTGACCCAGTGTCTAGCAGAGCATCACATGGCAATACACCATTGATTGAGACGGTGCTGTAAATCCTTCTTGCGATACCCTTCTTTGTCAAGTCACCAAGGAACTGGCAGAAACTGGGGTTAGGTAGGTTGACATCTGATTGGGTGGACCTTCTGTTGATGGGGTCCTCCTCCCCTTGGCTCTTCCCCCCTACCTTATGAAGTACACACTAGGTGGGGGAGGAGATGGGTCCCAGCCTAATCATGCCTTACAAGATGGGTCATTATCCTTCTTGTATGTGTGCTCATCTGACTTAATGTCTTTGAGAGCTCTAGAGGGTATTTGCTTTTACTTAATCTAACCCACCACTAAGCCACCGTGCGCCCTACTCGTATTGTCCGCTTGATATATCGCTTTGCTTGTATTTCCTCATTTGTAAGTCGCTTTGGATAAAAGCATCTGCTAAATTAATAAATGTAAATGTAAATTTGCTAAATTTGATGGATTGTGAAGTTCACACGATCCTTTACTTCACACCCTTTGGCCTTCTTTTTTCTTCAGACCACCAGGTCTATGATTGTCCTTAGATCTATCTCTAACCCTTGTATGCCTTTCCTCCCTGTATGTATGCTTGTCACTCTTGTATTCTCTATCACCCAAGGGCTTAGCACCCTGGGAGTTATGTGGGACCTCACAAGGCTTTGACTGGTAGGAGATATTTATGCGGGCAGGTCCACTTTGGGGAATCTCTGACCCTTCTAGTATAAGGGAAGGCTCACGGTCATGTCTGTGGTGGAAATTTAGACAAACACCAGTAGACTTGTCCTCTTGGGGGCAAAAGTTTTATTACCATTCATGAAGCTGTTTCTGAGATGTGCTTCCCATGCCATGACTTCAGCTGCTTGTCCATCTGCCAGTGCTACTGGCCTTTCCAATTCCAAATTTTCATCATGGACTTAAGTGAGACGAAATACATACTGGGACACAGTCTCTGAATCTTGCTGCTTGCACATTGCTATATTTTTCATGTCCATTCGCACAGGAAAGGCTTCAATTAGTCATTGTTGGAGAGCTGCAATCGCTCCTGACCCATCCTGGGTCCAGTCTGGCATTGCGCTGTCAGGCCCTGCCACCTCCACCATAGGGGCTGTTATTGCCTCATGTACAGATCCCTGTGTGTTTAGGGAGGTGTGAGCATGTGCTTCAGTCAGCTGTTTTGTCCCCCTGAACTTGGGTCCTGATCTTGTGCCCAGTGGTGAGAAGTCCTGCGTTTCATTTTCTGAGTAATCAGGTGGAGCTTCTAGTGCAGTGAGGGCTGGATAGAAATGTGGACCTGATGATGGTGCTGAGGGACTCGCTTCTGCTGCTGGTTGTGTTCACCATATCATGCACCACAGGCCACTCTTTGCTACTTGCTTTACCCATTATTCAACTTTCACAATGACTTTAATCAGTTCAATGTACTGTTGTAATTAAATGAATACGTGCTCTCATGCATACATTCCCTTTCATATTCAAAATGTTCAATTCCCCAAAATGACTAACAGATTGATGACCATTAAAATAAAACTTTAAATGGCATATATATATATATATATATATATATGAGATGTGTATATATATATACACACAGTGAGGGAAAGAAGTATTTGATCCCCTGCTGATTTTGTACGTTTGCCCACTGACAAAGAAATGATCAGTCTATAATTTTAATGGTAGGTTTATTTGAACAGTGAGAGACAGAATAACAACAAGAAAATCCAGAAAAACGCATGTCAAAAATGTTATAAATTGATTTGCATTTTAATGAGGGAAATAAGTATTTGACCCCCTCTCAATCAGAAAGATTTCTGGATCCCAGGTGTCTTTTATACAGGTAACGAGCTGAGATTAGGAGCACACTCTTAAAGGGAGTGCTCCTAATCTCAGCTTGTTACCTGTATAAAAGACACCTGTCCACAGAAGCAATCAATCAATCAGATTCCAAACTCTCCACCATGGCCAAGACCAAAGAGCTCTCCAAGGATGTCAGGGACAAGATTGTAGACCTACACAAGTCTGAAATGGGCTACAAGACCATTGCCAAGCAGCTTGGTGAGAAGGTGACAACAGTTGGTGCGATTATTCGCAAATGGAAGAAGCACAAAAGAACTGTCGATCTCCCTCGGCCTGGGGCTCCATGCAAGATCTCACCTCGTGGAGTTGCAATGATCATGAGAACAGTGAGGAATCAGCCCAGAACTACACGGGAGGATCTTGTCAATGATCTCAAGGCAGCTGGGACCATAGTCACCAAGAAAACAATTGGTAACACACTATGCCGTGAAGGACTGAAATCCTGCAGCGCCCGCAAGATCCCCCTGCTCAAGAAAGCACATATACATGCCCGCTGAAGTTTGCCAATGAACATCTGAATGATTCAGAGGACAACTGGGAGAAAATGTTGTGGTCAGATGAGACCAAAATGGAGTGCTTTGGCATCAACTCAACTCGCCGTGCTTGGAGGAGGAGGAATGCTGCCTATGACCCCAAGAACACCATCCCCACCGTCAAACATGGAGGTGGAAACATTATGCTTTGGGGGTGTTTTTCTGCTAAGGGAACAGGACAACTTCACCGCATGAAAGGGACGATGGACGGGGCCATGTACCGTAAAATTTTGGGTGAGAACCTCCTTCCCTCAGCCAGGGCATTGAAAATGGGTCGTGGATGGGTATTCCAGCATGACAATGACCCAAAACACACGGCCAAGGCAACAAAGGAGTGTCTCGAGAAGAAGCACATTAAGGTCCTGGAGTGGCCTAGCCAGTCTCCAGACCTTAATCCCATAGAAAATCTGTGGAGGGAGCTGAAGGTTCGAGTTGCCAAACATCAGCCTCGAAACCTTAATGACTTGGAGAAGATCTGCAAAGAGGAGTGGGACAAAATCCCTCCTGAGATGTGTGCAAACCTGGTGGCCAACTACAAGAAACATCTGACCTCTGTGATTGCCAACAAGGGTTTTGCCACCAAGTACTAAGTCATGTTTTGCAGAGGGGTCAAATACATATTTCCCTCATTAAAATGCAAATCAATTTATAACATTTTTGACATGCGTTTTTCTGGATTTTTTTGTTGTTATTCTGTCTCTCACTGTTCAAATAAATCTACCATTAAAATTATAGAATGATCATTTCTTTGTCAGTGGGCAAACGGACAAAATCAGCAGGGGATCAAATACTTTTTTCCCTCACTGTGTGTGTGTGTATATATATATATATATATATATATATATACATACATACATATGCATACGCATACATATGCATATACATTTTCTTCCCCTGTCTGAATTGCTTGTCTTAACACTCGGGTTGTAAAAGGATAAAAACTCAGGCATACGAGGGCTGTCTGTAGTATTTAACAACCTTATCTGATTAAACCCAAATGGTACAAGAGAATGAAAATCTCAGTAATGATGTCATGAAATTTACGGAATGGAGAATAGGACGGATACAATTGCAGATAAGAGCTTTTAATAAAGAGAGGCATACAGACAAATCCAAATCATGAGACAATAGCATGGTCAAAAACAGGGAATGGGTCAGGCGATTGGCAAACAGGCATAAATTAGGCAAGGCAATACACTCAATACTTCGCAAAGTCATTGTGTTCAAACAGTCTCTTTATACTATGGTTGTGAGTGCTTTGAATTTGATGCAGGTGTGCGTGATTAGAATGAATGTGAGTGTTCTGGGAATTGCAGTCCATGGTGGCAATGTTTGTAGGCCGCAGTGCAGGTAGGAAAATGTAGTCAGTGGTCTGCTGTGGTATAACAGGGGCTGGTTTGCCGGGGTCATTAGGCAAGACCCATTCTTGGGAAGTTGTGTCATCAGCTTTAGACAGGTGCTTGACTTGGTGGGCTGTTTTGTCGGTCTTTCTTGAATGTGGAGCGACGTTCTCAGCGGAGCAGGAAGGCAGAGCATCGTCTTCAGTGGGCAGAGCATCATCCTCCTTCGACTCTGCAAGCTGAACTTGGTGGTCCGTGTCAAGGCATGAGCATACTCAGGCATGAACATAATGTGGTTGGTTGTGTCAACAGACTCGGGCGTGAACAGAGCTTGATTGTCAATGTCAGCAGACTGGGGCGTGAGCAGCTCTTGGTTGGTCATGACGTTAGGAGAACCTGGTTCGTCGTGACGTCGGCTTCAGGTGTGAGCAGAACCTGGTTGGTTGTGATGTCTGCTTCAGGCGTGAGCAGAACCTGGTTGGTCTTGAGGTTGGTTACAGGCATGAGCAGAACCTAGTTGGTTGTGATGTCGGTTTCAGGCATGAGGAGAACTTGGTTGGTCATGTCAACAGACTCTGGCGTCAGGATAACTTTGTTGGTCGTAACGTCGGCTTCAGACGTGAGCAGATCCTGGTTGGTCTTGACGTTGGTTTCAGGCATGAGCAGAACCTGGTTGGTCGTGATGTCAGTTTCAAGCATGAGCAGAACCTGGTTGGTCATGATGTCGGTTTCAGGCGTGAGCATAACTTGGTTGTCCGTGTTAGTGACCTTGGACTGGAACTTGGCGTGGAAGGTCACATAGTCGATCTTAGACTGGAACTTGGTGTGGAAGGTCACTTCGTCGATCTCAGACTGGAACTTGGCGTAGGAGGTCACCTCATTGATCACAGACTGGAAAGTGTCTTAGGAGGTGACCTCGTTGACCTTTAGCTGGAACTTGGCGTAGGATGTCACCTCATTGACCTCAGACAGGAACATGTCTTGGGAGGCTGTCTCTTCGACCTCAGACGGGATCTTGGCTTGAGAGGCCGTCTCTTCGACCTCGGACGGGAACTTGGCTTGAGAGGCCGTCTCTTCGACCTCGGACAGGAACTTGGCTTGAGAGGTTGTCTCCTTGACCTCAGACAGGAACTTTACTTTATGCTGAGCTCTGGAGATGAGACTACCTCACGGGTCTCAGATTGGAGCTCTGGAGATAAGGTCACTACGTTGACCTCCGGCTGGAGCTCGGAAGGTGAGACCACCTAGTGGGGCTCAGGTTAGAGCTCTGGGGAGTAGGTCATCCTGTTGACCTCCAACTGGTACTCTGGAGCTGAGGTCGCCACATTGACCTCAGATGAGTGTTCAGCTAGTGAGACCACCTCATAGGTCTCATGCTGGAACTCTTTGGAGGAGGCCACCTCCAGCTGGAGCTTGGCAGGCGAGACCACCTCTTGGTTGTCGAGTTGGAGCACTGGAGCCGAGGTCGCCAAGTTGAAATCCGGCTGGATCTCAGCAGGTGAGACCACCTTATGGATCTCAGGCGGGAGCTCTGCTCTTGCTTTCTTGTGGAGCCATTTGTGGGTATGCCAGCTGCCCTTGAAACATTCCTGAGAACAGAAATGTGAGCCAGGTATCCCAAGTTTACTACAGGTGGGACATTGTAGCTGGGCTTCTTTACAGAAGCCCGCGGTCTTGCAGGTCTGTGTCACCTCCACCACTGCCCTGTCGGCCAGGGGCTGAAGCTGAGCTATGGAGGCCGCCCTGTGGATCCACTCATAGTAAGTGTGGATAGGCAGATCAGACTGGCCCGCTACACTTACTCCTCTCAAGAGTTCATCCAGGTTGCAGTTCTACCCTGGATTCCCAATCTCCTTTAAAAAATAGTTCCGCAATCTAAGTTACTTGGGTGAGGGCACTGGACCCTGTACTGGCCAGATGCTGTGCCCATTGGTAGGCCGGGCCATAAAGCTGGGACACAAGAAACCCGAGCCACTGCCCTTTGTCCGGCTTTGGGTTCCCCATACTTGAAAAGTACATTTGGCAAAGGAACAGGAACTGACTTGGGTAGTCACACAATCCAAAATTCAGATCTGGGAGGTCTATGTCAGTCCAACTGGACTGACATGAAGGGTGGCCAGTCATCTCCATGTACTCTGGCATGACACTCCCCTTGCTCTCCTGCTGCGTCCATGTTGAGGTGAATTATTCTGTCACGAAATGTACGTAATGGAGACTAGGATGGATAGAATTGCAGATAAGAGCTTTTAATAAAGAGAGGCAGGCAGACAAACCCAAATCATGAGACAATAGAATGGTCAAAAACAGGCAGTGGGTCAGGTGATTGGCAAACAGGCATAAACTAGGCAAGGCAAGAATCAAGAATGAGAAACAAGAAACAATATCAAAAACCATGAAACACAACACGAACAAAGGCTTGGCACTGTGAATACACTCAATATTTCGCAAAGTCATTATGTTCAAACAGTCTGTTTATACCGTGGTGTGCAGGTGTGCGTGATTAGAATGAATGTGAGTGTTCTGGGAATTGCAGTCCATGGTGGCCATGTTTGTAGGCCGCAGTGCATGATGGGAAATGTAGTCACTGGTCTGCTGTGATATGACAAATGAGGTACAGAGAAATACGAAAATATGTGTTAAATCTCCAGACATTCAGTTAATCATATGAAATATAGGCTAAATTCAAGAGAATAAATCTTAAGAATGTGAAAGGAATTTACCTGTGAGGGCGAGTCCACATACAGCAATTTGTTTACAGTTACTTACAGTTTCTCTTCCCTTTTTCAATTTATCTAGCAAAATTTACTTGTGCATTGAATTTGCCAAATTTATCATGTTTGTGTCATGGAATGGGTCAATGGGGCATGCCACTCTCTTTACTTATTGATTGCTCGAAAAGGACTTTTTCCGTTATCAAAAAAAAAAAAAAAAAAAAATATATATATATATATATATATATATATATATATATATATATATATATATATATATATATATATATATATATATATATATATATATATTTTAGTTTGCCGTCACAGAGGGCGAAGTTCCTGGAACTTCTTATAAGGAATCACTCCATGTAATACACACATTTCTTATTTCATTAACTCACTTCCATACTGACTGCAATACTCAATGATTTTATAAAATTCTAATTTACCTTTTGCCTTTTTTCTGATGATTCCTTCCCGTAATGGTGAGGCTCAGTGGTCCCCCAGCTCTGAATAAGAAGACAAATCGGCCGTCAGTCAACTAGGATTTCGGGATGAAAACAAATTCATGAGTGTCCTCTGGTTTGCCTTGATAATTCCGAAAATGTGAGGAGACACGTGAGCCCACCCAGGCATGCCAAATTGTGGTGGAAATTTAGACAAAAACCAGTAGACTCGTTTTCTCAGGTGCAAAAGTTTTATTACAGAGAGATGAATACAGGATAGAAGATGAGAGAGCTCTGAAGCACTCGTCTCTCACATGCACTATATAAGATTAAAATAAGGAGTGCTGAACATCTGAGAGTCTCGAAAAAGGCAGTTCTAGGTGGTTTCAAGGTCTTAGCCGATGTGCAGACACTCAAAGACAAAAACATGTTTGTCTCCCACAGAGGAGAAATGAGAAACATTCTGTGCTAATCTACATGGCATGACCTTACATAGTATCTATCTGCTACTGCAAGCACACATAAAACAAAAGAAAGAATAACAAATTCTGGCAGCAGTCAGCTGTCCCTAGATGGTGCTACTTTTTTCCCCATGCCGTGGAGTCAGGGTTTGGTCCATAACAATAGCTGGGGCTAGCAACGGTGGTTATACCAACAGCAGCTACATCATCACTATGTGTTTGGTAGCACTGTCTCTGTGCTGGGCTATCTGATCGGGGATCCCTGTCTGCTGAGCTGAATGAACTGATGCATCTGCTTATTGGCTCAGGTTTCTAATGGGGGATGTCCTTGCCTATGTCCAATTCTTCCATCCTCATCCCTCTTTCCTGCAGCCTTTGCTCTGCAACAACGGCTTTATCTGCCCACTCCCGGGCTTTGGTGGCAAATCTGTCATGCCTGTTTTGTAGCTCCATTAACTGATCATCTGCTTTAGCCAAATCCTCTCTCAGTTGAATTTGGACCTGTTTTGATCTGTACAGCTGTCGCTTAAATATTTCTGACTGCTCACGGGCATCACAGGCTTTTGATCCATTTCTAGGTCCATTTTCAGTGTAGAGATTTCAAACAAGACTGACTTTAACTAAGCCTTGGCGTGTTTCTCACAAGTGCTTACTATACTTAACTGCATATCTGCACTGACAGTTCATTTTGAGCCTGAGCCAGCTATGTTTGCAGATTACCACAGCTCAACTTAAGTGCTCATTCTCAAACTTTTAAAGCTGTGTTTCTAGGCCTAGATTCTCATCTTTCAACCTTTTTAATTTTTGCTGCCTGGTTGTCTGTAATGCATTGCAAGTCTTCTCTCTCTGCAGACAACCTACTAAGTTCACATTTTCATGATGCAGATCAGCCAGTTCACTCTTTAGGCCTTGGGTCCTCATATCACTATCCCTGATCTGTTCATTGGCCAGAGATATCCTGTCTATAACTTGGCTTAACTGAGCAACCCAATTTACTGCTAGGCTAGAGAGAAGTTTGACTTGCGGGGTACCCTGCTGCTTCAGCTATTAGCTGCTTCATCATAGTCTAAGCCCTTGATTGTTTCTATGCAGCCTGGATTAACAGCACTGGTTAGGTCTACAACCAGCTGTTCACGTAGAGTTCAATCAGCCATCCCAGATATTTTAGCAATTAATTTGTCTCTTATGTTTACCACAAAAAGATTGATATTTTGATGTTGTAGTTTGAAGATTGATAGTTTTCACAGGGACAACAGAGGTCACACACAGAATAGTGGTGACAAGTTTCATACAGAAACTCAATCAATTTGATAGACTTCCAAGGTATACAAGCCCTTCACTATACTTTGGTGGCAAGTAGTTATAATTAACAACTACAATGTCTGCTAATACTACAGTTTACTAAGACAGGAAACTTTACCAGACCTATGCCACTGTAAAATGGTCCAAAGCTTTTACCGCAACACTATTTACCATAAACAAATAAACTGCAATAAATACTGTTTACAAATAGTAGCATAGAGCTAAACAAGAAATCTATGAATCAGGCCTGGAAGGAACCACCTGGTATGCAACTAGTAACTGACCAAACTGAGATTTTTGGTTTCCTGCTAAAGCTATTATGCTTGCAATTATTGGTGCATTCCTTTGTGTTGATAAACAGAAGGCTCATTTCAAGCTTAGTTAAGTCTCAGATGGGCACCAATTATGTAGTGATTTTTACTCAAGGCACAGTGACATACTGAGTTTTGGTCACACATCACTTAAGGTGGTTGTATAAGCTAATTTCACCTTAACAGTGTGAGAATACTCCAAACGGACTGTTCAATAAATTAGAATTTATGTGAATTAGAGGGTGGTTGCCAACTGACTTATCCGAAGGATTTGTGAGATTCTGGATAATTAGTAGAGCCTCTGACCATCAACACAAGGAAGACACAGTTGTAATAAAATTAATTTAATTAATTTTAACACTAGACATGCAAGAATAAATATCAGAAATAATAAATGAATATGCACTACTAATGAATAATAAACTAATGACTAAACAAAAGATGCCAAATTAACACATGAAAAATAATACATGAGGTGAACACAGAATGGATAAATGCAATGCTGTTGGGTTGAATGTAGCAATGGAAGAGATTTACAGTATATGGTAGCAAACATCTTAGGGGGAAACTACTTAAAGGCTCTGGCAAATGGCCGAAAAAAAATGTTTATTTTTTAAATTCAATTATTTGTCATGGGTTGACCCGAGATAATTGTTATCTAAATAAATTAGACAAACACATACTGCAATTATAAACAAATGCCAAGGTCTGGTAAGCTTATATTTACGTTCTAAACAGTCTGGTGGAAGAGACGTCTTCCACTGGTGATGCGGATTGTGTGCAGTGGGAAAGGCACAGAATCACGTTCCAATAGTCTTTGCCATGCTGTGCTGGAGAATTCTGAACTCCTCTTGTGCCAGGAAGGTCCTTAAAGTCTGGACTATGCAGTTGAGTCAGATGAAGAATTCATCACAGGGTTTTTTTGAAGGCTGGGCTGCATCACTGAGGAGCCGTGTGGGTTAGGCAATATCTGCCAATGCGGGGATCCTTACAGTCTGGAACACGCAGCTGAAGGAGCCTTGAAGGGAAGGTTTCACTTGCAAAAGCTTAATGTTAATAATACCGGTGCCACTCTCCTTGTCAGGTCAGAGATTCAGGACAGTTGTTTCTGTTAACCCTCTGGGCCCTGAGGGTGTTTTGGGGCTCTGGAGAAGTTTTGACATGCCTTGACATTTGTGGGTTTTTTTCAGTTGCTTATAAACATATTAATGGCTAAAGTCTAATTACACTGTATTCAACAGAAACAAGGCTACAATAATATGTGAGCAGCATGTATGTACGTACATGTTTGTATTTTGAGAAAATAACATTTATGCATGGATTTTGAAAAAACTAAAATTTTAAGTCACTGAAATAAGGACATATAACACATACTAAACATTTGTCCACAAGATTTTGATCTTTTAGCCTAGAACTGGATCTGTAGCCAAGAGTTTTTGCTACATGATGTGAAAACCATCCTGATCACTCATTCATACAAAACAATATAGTCATTTCACTTTTGTAAGTCACTTTTAGTGACAGAAAGACTGCATGCAAGGTGGCATGAATCATCATGAATATTGATGTGATTCACACCTGAGGAGACAAAGACCCCTCCCCTGAGCCTATCAATGAGGAATGTGAATGTGGGAACTAGAAGTGTGAAGTGAGGAGACTTCGTGATTGATGTATTGTTTGTAGCTTATTTCACAAAATCAAATTTAAGTTAAAAGAAGTTATCTCACTATACATTTTTTTAACATAAAGACTTTACTTAAAAAACTTTAGACCTAAACTACCTTTCAGAAGTTTTAGATCCGTAAGATTTTCAAATATTTTTAAAAGAAGTCTCTTCTGCTCACCAAGGCTGCATTTATTTGATCTAAAATACAGCAAAACAGTGATATTGTGAAATATGTTTACAATTTAAAATAACTGTTGTCTATTTGGATATATTGTAAAATGCAATTTATACTCTGTGATCAAAGTTAAAGTTTCAGCATCATTACTCCATTCTTCAGTGTCACATGATCCTTCAGAAATCATTCTAATATGCTGATTTGCTTCTCAAGAAACATTTATTATTATTATCAATGTTGAAAACAATTGCAAAATGAAAGAAAAATAATTGAAGTGTCCAGTGCACATAGGGAGAGATGAACGTATTACAGAAAGTGGATGGTTTGTATGAGCCCACTCATCCACCTAGGCGTAGCCTACTCGCTCAATACACTTGAAAAATGATGGAGTATTTTAATTTTTTTCCGCTGTCATGAGGAAAAAATGCAGCAGAATGCACTGCAGTGACCAGTGAATAAATCTGATGATGAAACTTGATGCTTTTTAAGGCAGTGTTGGGGGCATTTACCGTTTTGCATAGATCGCCTAATCACATTACCATATGAATAGCGCGCTCTGCGCGTGGGTGTGATCGCATTAACGATAATTAGCTGAGCCAGGAGAAACTGTGCATCTCTTTAGTTTCATACAGATTACACTGCAGGACAATATTTGTTTTAAATGTGAATTTTTTTATTTAAAAGTAGACATTTCAGGCGTTCGTTATACATATGTTTCATGTTTGTGTAATAAATATTCGCTGAGTTTCAGTTAATTGTTGTGATGTGTTCCAGAAAGATTCTTGCGGAGATAGAGACAGCTGAAAGCGCACCCTGTTTATTTTCTTTATTTTACAAAAGCACAAGGTTTTGTTGTTGTGAGTGGACACAAATAAAAGTAGACACATTATAGTTTCTAATGATGTCTAACACTTATCTGTATGGCCAAAAATGATGGAGTATTTTAAGTTTTTTCCGCTGTCATGAGGAAAACATCCAGCAGAATGCACCGCAGCATTCATCAGGAGCTAAGGGTTAAGGTCTTCTACCTCACAGGCCAAAGACTCAGAACGTGCTGTTTCTGTTAATGTTCTTTCCTTGTGAGGTAGAAACTCAGAATGATTAGGGAGCAACCTTTGTTCCCTTCTGATAAGGGGGAGATTGTAATCTGGTGCCTTTCTATTCCAGCGATGTGATTGGCTATTGATGTCAGAAGTGGCCACAGTATAGCCCACTCTAGAGTGTTGCATAGTGTAAAGTACACAGTTGGAGAAGTGTCTTTAAAGTGCCTAGGCATTATTTCTTTCAATACCTCTTTCAAATATGATAGTCATTGTGCAGAACACACAGAGTCCAAAACATGATAAGAAGTGGTTGAACTATCACCCATGCATTCATTTATGCATTAATAAGTCAGCTCATATAAACTGTTGTGTCAACAATCATTATCCATTAACATAAACTGATCTTTACATGAATGTGAAGTGGATGTGTTACACTGTCAAATTTAAGGATTCAAAACATATGTATGAATGGATTGCATTGGTCTTTGTGGCCTTTCTTTGTTTCAGCCACTGCTGCTGCATCCAGATGTCCTAAGGAATTTTTATGGCAGTGCTGGCCTAAATCTTAAGAATGAGTTTAGTGGTTAGGGTCAATTTGTGGACCAATGAGAAGTCCTTCTTCATGTGGATGTGGGTGATGGGGGGGTGGGGGGGGTGTCTCCTTCCCTGCCCTGTAAGAGGTGTCTGGCAGTTGTTTTAGCAGCTTATCTGATGATGCCAGGCATTTGTTTACATTCATTCACTAAGATCCAATCACAATGTGGCAAACCTTTCTCCAGAACCAACTCTAAAGAGTTTGATCTCCACAAATCCACAGACAGACTGTGTACAAATTGAGGAAATTCAAGACCATTGTTACCCTCATCAGGACTGGTAGACCAACAAAAATCACTCCAAGAGCAGGATGTGTAATAGTCCACGAGGTCACAAAGGAACCCAGGGTAATGTTTAAGCAACTAAAGGCCTCTCTCACATTGGCTAATGTTAATGTTCACGAGTCCACCATCAGGAGAACACTGAACAACAATGGTGTGAATGGCAGTGTTGCAAGGAAAAAAAATCATTGCTCAGAACATTGCCACCCTTCTGCAGTTTGCTAAAGATTACATGTACAATCCAGAAGGCTAGTGGGAAAATGTTTTGTGAATGGATGAGACCAAAGTGGAACTTTTTGGTTTAAATGAGAAGTGTTATGTTTGGAGAATGGAAAACACTGAATTCCAGCATAAGAACCTTATCCCATCTTTGAAACATGGTAGTGGTAGTATCAAGGTATGGGCCTGTTTTGCGGCATCTGGGCCTGGATGGAACAATGAATTCTGAATTATACCAGCAAATTCTAAATGAAAATGTCAAGAGAAATGACCCTAAGCACACAAGTTATTCTACTAAAGAATGGTTAAAGAAGAATAAAGTTAATGTTTTGGAATGGCCAAGTCAATGTCCTGACATTAATTCAATAGCAATGTTGTGGAAGGACCTGAAGCAAGCAGTTCATGTGAGGAAATGCACAAATATCCCAGAGTTTAAGCTGTTCTGTACTGAGTAATGGGCTAAAATTCCTCCAAGCGGATGTGCAGGACTGATCAACAGTTAATAGAAACATTTATCAGCAGTTATTGCTGCACTAGGGGGTCACACCTGATACAGAAAGCAAAGGTTCACATACTTTTGCCACTCACAGATATGTAATATTGGATTATTTTCCTCAATAAAAAATGACCAAGTATAATATTTTTGTCTTGTTTGTTTAATTGAGTTCTCTTTATCTACTTTTAGGATGTGTGAAACTCTGATTGTTTTAGATCATATTTCAATCAATCAATCAATCAATCAATCAACATTTATTTCTATAGCACATTTAAAAACAACACAAGTTGACCAAAGTGCTTTACACTCCCAAAATTAGAAAACACCAATACACACATACAATAAAACACACAAAACTCCACTATTCAATCTCCATGCATCTAAGGACAATTAAATGCAACAGTGTAGAGATGCATCTTCAACATAGATTTAAAACTTTCAATTAAGTCACAGGATCTAATATGCAGGGGGAGGCTATTCCAGAGGCATGGCTCTGCCACCAAGAAGGCACAATCTCCCTCTGTTTTCAATCGAGATTTTGTGACATTTAAAAAGACACTGAGAGATGATATTAGAGGTCTAGCAGCACAATGATGCTGTAACAGGCTGTAAATATATTCTGGAACAAGTCTGTGTAAACCTTTAAAAACCATATGCAAGACCTTATATTGCACTGTAAAATCAACAGGAAGCCAGTGTAGAGAAGTCAGCAGTGGAGAGATACTGGAGCATTTCCTCATGCCAGTTAACAGTCTGGCCACTGCATTTTGCACCAACTGCATACGTGAAATCAACCCCAGATATAAAGAATTATAGTAATCAAGTCTGGATGAAATAAGCATGAATCACAGTTTCCATATCATTGAAAGACAAGATGCTTTTCAATTTGGCAATGCCCCTCAACTGAAAGAAACTACCTTTTACCACACCATTAATTTGTTTATCAAATTTCAGCTCAGAATCAAAAATAGCTAAATGGACAGAGGTGAGTCTTTCGATTTTACCTGTTTAAATGGAGCTATACAATCCAAACATTCAATCATTACACATGGTGTTAAAGGTGACCACCAACTCATCTAAACTGGATGGAGCACAATCAATTGCTAGTGCCTGCCAATGGGAATTATACACCTCTAAAAACTTAGCGGCCGACCAAACATTTATGGACCGAGTAAGCCCAGCAAGAGTCACATTAAACATAATTGAAAAATTATCTGAGAGCCCAATATTTTCTATAGCCAGCTCACACACCGGGACACCCTAGGACAGTACCAAATCACTACTTGTGCGCAGAGCCCACTACAAATTGAGTAAGGTTAAAAGAATCCAACAATGTTAAAAAAATCTTGTACCAGAGGCTTATCAGGACAGCAAATATGAATAATAAAATCACCCAATATGACAATGGTATCCCAACAAGGAATCATAAAAGATAAAAATTCAGGGAATTCCCCAGTGAACTCCTTGTTATAGTTAGGAGGTCTGTATATAAGTGCACAAGTAACCAGCCTAGTCAAGTCCACTTTAAATACTTGCACCTCAAAACTAACAAACTTAATAACCGATACAAGCCTACATTTAAAGCAGCTCTTAAAAATTGTAGCAACCCTCCACCACGAACCACAGTCCTTGGAGAGTTCAGAAAATTATAGTCACCAGGAGAGGCTTCATCAAGGGAGACCCAATCACATACACTAAGCCAAGTCATAAAAAGAAAATCCAGGTCATGTGAACAAATAAGATCATTAATTAAAATGTCTTATTAACCATAGACCTAATATTTTATAGGGCCATCTTCACAGTAATAAAAGTAAATGCCTCAGTCCATTTAGGTAAAGATGGCACATACTCCAGAGGATGAAGATTATCAGGGCTGACCCCCTCTTCTTAAAATGCCGTCACATTACTTTATAATCAGATGACACATCCCGGAGCTGGGGAACAACCGCAGGCAGGTAAGAGTACCTTACATCACAATGGCCCAGTGAGACACCCTGGAGCGATGGGCCAAAAACATCCACTGCAAAGCCCACATGCCGGCCAGACTGGCAACAAAGGCACATGCTCTTCTCTGTTTCACTAACAGACCACCTCACTTGCCCTGTCTCCTGTTACGTTTCCTTCAGACTGAATGCCAACGGGACATTACCACCACTACCGACTTTCGGTGACTTAAAAGGAAATCGTGTTCATGAGCACAAAGAGAACTGACTCGCTGAGCAAACAAAGATAAAAATGGGACAAAACAAATAAAACATAGAACACAAACAGCTGACAACGACATGCCAAACGACTCATAAGCGCCATCTTGTCCATACACATATTTTATGCATAGATGTAGAAAATTCTAAATCCTGAATTTATATATTTGCTTTGGGACAATGTCCATTGTTAAAAGCACTATACAAATAAAACAGAATTGAATTTAATAAAGGTTCACAAACTTTCAAGCACCATGTAAATTTAGTACATACATTTTAAATGTATGAATTTATCCTGAATGATCAAGCCAGAGATGACAGTGGCAAAGAAAATCTCCATGAGACTACATGAGGAAGAAACCTTGAGAGGAACCTCACTCACATGAGTGCAAAACTGTTCCTGGCAATTGCAGTCCTAAAGCTCTCATAGCAATTGTAGTCCTAAGCCATCATAGCATAACTAATTATGAATATGAATATGAATTGTGGGCCAAAGCCATCTTCATGGTTTGTAAGTGGTACCATCTTCAATAATCTCAATGATCTTCAGGCTGTCCATGTGGGGCCAACCTCAGCAGCAGTGAGTGATTTCCAAACATCTCAGTTCAGCACAACACCCATGTGCCAATGAGCCCTCCAGATCTGCTCCTTTACCTAAGAAAAAACTATTCACAAAAGGCTTGACTAAACAAACATGTTTTCAACCTAGATTTAAACACTGTCCTGAACCTTAATTGGAAAGCTGTTCCATAAATCAGTGCGTTTACATGGACAAAAATAATCCAATATTAACCCGATTAAGACAATACTCTGATTAAGAAACTACCATGTAAACAGCAATTTTTAATTACCTTAATCCAATTAAGATCATACTCGAAGTAAACACAAATCGAATTAAGACATGTGGAGTACTCCTGTTTTAGTCGCATTATCGACGTTGTAGGGATATAGCCCGTGAGGGGCGGAGCACAGACACACAGGAGGCTGTTTGTCAGGTGATAAGGGAAGTTTGCTCTTATTTTCTTTGTTTTAGGGTTGAGGAGGGGTGTGTGTGGATTTGCGTGCGGCTGGCATTGCAGATTCTTCCGGGGGCCTGTCGGTGCTTCCCGGAAGCGTGAGGGCTTTCTCGTGTCATCAGGCAACGCCGTGTGTATGTGTTCAGCGAGCAGCGGCCTCGTCTGGGTCCGAGTTGTCTGTAGGAGTGAACACACACACACACACACGCACAGTTACAGTTACAGTTAGAGAGAGAGAGAGAGAGAGAGAGAGAGAGAGAGAGAGAGAGAGAGAGAGAGAGATTAGAAAATGCCAAAAGTCGAACAAATGACGGTTATTGGGGAGAAGAGATGCGCACATGTCACACAAGATACTTCTCTCTGGGCGAGCGGGAGAGTGGCCTCTTATACTCTTCCCTCGTCTGCTGGATGGTGGATTTTTTCCGGTCGGCGTACCAATCACTGGCTGGAGGTGTGTTGGCGGCTCCACCCTACCGTCACGTGTTTTCTGGTCGCCGTTGGTTTTGACGTGGAGCTGTCCCTTTCGTGCCTGCGTGGTAGTCGGGGAAGAAGCGATTTTAATACTTTGCGCGCCAGCTGTCGGTCCGTCGCGACAATGTGTATTACAGACATGTAAGCACCTTAATCACATTATTAATGCCGGTCACACACGGCAGTGATCAACCGTTTTACGGCAAACAAGAGAGCACGGCTGCGTCCCAAACCTCATACTTGCCTACTATAGGCCGGTAGTAGACGTGTATCTCGGCTACTATATAGTAGATAAGTACGCGATTTGGGACATAGCCCACGGTTTCAAGCAGTCGTCTATTCGCACGTACAGCATGACAAATAATTAATCGCACTTGAAGCGTTCGTAAAATTTTTTTTAATAAAAACACCAAAACTGTATACGCTACCATAACGAAGACATACTGTGTGTTGATATGTGAAATTATGGAGGGACGTCGGATGGTGTGGCACAGTGACGTAATGACGTGTGCTGTTAATCGAACTATGTTCTATAACATGTAAAACAGGTACATGAAAGGAGTATTCTAAAAGCGACTCATGTAAACATCTTAATCACAATATTGTCTTACTCAGAGTAAGTTCAATAATTAGATTACTGCAGGGTGGAGAAATAAATTGATGTTACATCCCACGTAACAAATAAGTTATGTACCGTGTAAATCTAGGGGAATAGGCGGACACAAAATTTTTTTAAAAAGGTTTAAAGAGCATTGGTCTGAGCCCTGCCACAGCACCACAAGCAAATAAATTTTTATTTCCAGCTCATGGAACAAAGATAAGGTATAGAAGAAAAAAAAAACATAAAAGGGATGCAATGAGTTCAGAAGAGGGCAAAGCCAAAATAACAAAAACAAAACAATCTTAATGGGGAATTTAAACCTCTAACTAAACTACCAAAGAAAAGAAGAATAACAGAAATGTACCCAACTCACTTAGTGGACCCAAAACAGGAGAAAGGGTTAAACATAAATGGCACCCACCTCCCAAAACAATTAAAGTAATTAATAAGCTTGGTATTAATATCTGCAGCAATAAAACAAACAACAAAAAATAGAAAGGACTAATAAAGGTAAATTATAACATTAACCTCCACACTTAAACTACAAGTTTTAAATGTTGGAGACACTCACAACAATCACTAAAAATTACTACAATACCACAGAGAAGAAGGTTAAGCAGTTACCATGTCCAACAACATGTTCAAACTTCTCTGGCAGTTTCTTCTCTGCTTTTATGCTGGCTCACTCTTGACTGGTAAGCAGGTAGAGCTGGGGGCAATCAGCTACCTGCCAGACACATTGCGTAGGAGGAGCCAAAGAGGAAACAGAGAGAAACAGAAAAACCCCACAAAAACACCATTAAAGCAAACGTCTGGGTTACCCATGTAACCCTGTTTCCTGAGAAGGGAACGAGACGTTGCATTTAGCATAACACTATGGGAGCGCCCCTCGCGTGCGACTGGCATCTGAAGGTTGTGTAAAATCATGCCTATTTATAGGCCTGCCATGATCAGGTGACGTGGCAATTAAGCGCGTCGCGTGATATGTATATGGCACCTGTGAACCGCGCCGTCAGCCTCTATTATCTGAAGTGAAGACGCAATTCACAGGCTTACCCCGGTATGACAAAGCTTCACAAGGTCTCGTTCCCTTCTCAGGGAACAGGGTTACATGTGTAACCCCGACGTTTCCTTTCAAAGGGAACTTCATGTACTGTTTAGTATAACACTATGGGAATGAGAATACCCACTCCGTCATACCGAGGGTACGGCCTGTTCAAAAAGACCCTAGCCCGAGGGTCACTGCAAGACACTCGAGCCTGGGATGGATTGAATATCCAGGATGTAATATCGAATGAATGTGTGTGGCGTAGACCACCACATCCTGTAAGGATAGCCCGTTGGACAAAGCCTTCGAGGAGGCGACCCCCCCTAGTGGAATGAGTCCTTATGCCCAGAGGCGAGACCGCATGCCTCATAAGCGATAGAGATTGCTTCCACTATCCAATTAGAGATGCGCTGCTTTGACACAGCATCACCTCTACTGTCGCTGCCAAGCAGACCAGCAGCTGCTCTTGACTTACACCACTGGTCAGAGCGGTAGACGTAAGTACAGAGAGCCCTTACTGGACACAACAGGTACATTCTCTCTTGTTTCCGTGTGAGGAACAGAAGAGGGCCGAAAGCCTGCAACACCACAGGCTGTTCAGCAGATGTAGGCACCTTAAGAATATAATCCGGCCTAGGATACAGGAAGGCCTTGGCTAATCTAGGGGTAAAGGCAAGGCAGGAAGGGGCAACTGAGAGAGCTTGTAGATCTACTACTCGCTTGAGAGATGTCAGGGCCAGCAGAAGAGTTACCTTTAGAGTCAGAAGCTTATCAGAGGCTGAGGCTCAGGGCTCAAATGGGGCACCTGAGCAACCTTCCAGGATCACAGAAGGTCCCAGGAAGGTATGCGCGGCCTGCAGATGGGCCTCAGACACCTGACACCACACATAAACCTCGAAGTTAGAGGATGTTGCACCATAGAGGCACCATCAACAGGGGTGTGGCTGCCCGAAATGGCAGCCACATAAGCCCTGATTGTAGAAGGAGCCCACCCCACTGAGAAATGTTCTTGTAAGAACTCCAGGACTGTAGCTATTACACAGTTCACTTGGTCCACAGTGGACCCTGTGGATGGGAATCTCCAAAGGAGTGCCATCTAGTAGGGATATTATCTCTGAGAACCATATTCGAGCTGGCCAATAAGGTGCTACTAGTGGCAGACATAGACTGTTTTGGCGAACTCTCGCTAGAACTTGTGGGAGCAGAGTGATAGGGGGAAAAGCGTACAGATGTGACCTCTGCCACATGTGTACCATAGTGTCCAGTCCTAATTGTGCGGGAGGAGTGAGGGCGAACCACCGTGTATTGTCTTCTTGGAGGCCAAACCTCCGCCATATGGACTCCACCACATGTAGATGGAGCCACCAATCCCTGGGCCTCAGCCCCTGCCTCAACAGGATGTCTGCCCCTACATTCCAGTTGCCCAGAATGTACATTGCACTCACTGACAACTTTCCCTCTGCCCAGAGAAGAATTAGTTGCACCTGCCTGAACAGCGGGCGTGGACATAATCCTCCCTGTTGGTCAATATATGAGACCACCGCTGTGTTTTCTGTAAACACATGGTGACCTCTCAATTGAGGAAGAAGGAATTTCAGTGCTAGAAAATGGCCCACATTTCTAGGCAATTTATATGCCACTCCAGATGAGGGGCACTCCAGAGACCGTGAGCTAGACAGCTGTCTAAGACTGCGCTCCAGCCCGTGAGGGAGGTGTCTGTCATTGCCGCATTGCGCTTTGCGCCTTGCATAAGGAGACACCCCTAGAGTGTAACCCAAGGCTAGAAACTGGGGACAGTCAAATTCTCAGAGCACGTAGGCATTGCCACGTGACACTGATTACTCTGAGGTTTCGTCCTTGGACGAAACCCCCAACTTCTCAGCCACCACTGAAACAGTCTCCTGTGCAATAGGCCCAATGGTATGATGTTGGCTGCCCATAAGCTCCAATAGTCTCCCATAGAGACTGGAGGGGATGCCAAGATCCAGCTTTATCTTGCTCAATGATGATAGGATTGACCCTATGTATGTTGGGGATAGAAACGTCCTCATCATAGTAGAATCCTTAGAACCCCTAGAAAAGTTGTCAACTGCACTGGAGAAAGCATACTTTTCTGAGGTTCAACCTGAGCCCCAAGCTCTTCACGTGGGCGAGAACAACATCTCGATGTTGAATTGCCAGTTCCCTGGATCATGCTAGAATTAACCAGTCGTCCAGGTAGTTTAGTACACGGATGCCCTGGAGTCACAATGGAGCCATAATGATATCCATGCACTTTGTGAAGGTGCGAGGGGATAAAGCTAGCGATATTTCTATGTGGAGATATGCACCTTTTCTATCTAAAACCAGTCCTCAAACTGAATCTGTGGAACGATAAGTTTGGTGTCAGCATCTTGAACCTGCATGTGCAAAGAGTACAGTTCAGATGACGCAGATCTAAAATTGGCCTCATACTCCTATTTTTTGCGGAGAAGGAAATAATTACTGTAAAACCCTCCCTCCCTCAGGGAATGGGGTACATGTTCTATGGCCCCTTTGTCCTCTTACTTTGTGGCTCTTACTTCCTGCACTAATGTTGGGCTCTGGTCTGTGCTGACTACTGTGGTGAGCACACCTCTGAACCGGGAGGGTCGAGCTATAAACTGGACCCGGTATACCTTTTCTACTGTAGACAGAACCCATGGAGACACATTTGGCAGTAGTTTCCACGTAGCCAGATGGTCTTTTAGTGACGTTAACTATTCCACATTCTATTGGAGGGAAAACATCACATTTTCGTTGCCCTGTGACAGCTCGCTGACCAGAGAACACTGAAAACTTGGGACAGCCTTGACTAGGGGAGGCCCTACAGTAGCACTGGGGGCTGCCCCAACAACCTCACGTCCCCTGATACCTCCCTCCACAGCCCCTCAGGACCGCTCTTCTTTGTCTGCTTGGCCTTTATGACCGTTCTCAGATCAGGCCTAGTAGCATGCCCTGACTGTGGCCGCCCGGTTCCCCTGGCTGTTTGCAGGGGTTGGTAGGCTGCCATACTTGCCTTCTGTGTCTCCCTCGCACTTGTGCTGGCCAGTGTGTGAACTCGACACAAGAGGGAAGGAACTGGCTGAATGCCGCCATATGTCGAGCTCACTCAGCAGTTCTGCTTGGTAGGCCTGCAACACTGTTATTATCTGCTCTGACCCACAAGCAAGACTAATACTGCATAGGCCTTGCCCACCAATGCCACGGTGGCCTTACACAGTGGCTTGTGTGGCAAAGCCGGCCCCCCTAAATTACCTGCCGTCGTTGGAGAGAGGTAGCTCGCAAGTGCCTCCTCCACCTTCAGCAGAGCTAAATAGCCATGCTGTTCATTCCCCACAATGTCCGAATAATCCAACATCTTGGGGTTATAAATATGTCTTATGCATGGTTTATTGTCATGTACTTCTGAAAGAAAGGGGAGTTTTCACTTCAAGCAGGTCTTTATATGCTGCTCTCAGTTTTTAGTACACCATTCTGGCTCCTCGGAGTCAGAGAGGAATTATTACTATTATTTTTGTGTGTGTGTCCCCGCCTTGGCTTTCCATATCGGAAGGAGGAGTTGTGACACGAGCTCCAAAATCCAGCGGAGAGATGGACCCAGAAGACAGAGCACAAGATAGAGCAGCGCTTGTATCCGGCTCCTCTTCCGGATCCATAAGAGATCCCCCGGACCTGAGACGGCTAGCTGCCTCAACAGCAGGCCAGCCCAGATACATGAGGCTCTGAAACCCAACTCGCTTTGGTTTCCGAGAAGAGAGCGAGTCGCGAGCGGAGCTGCCTGATGTAGGCGTTACAATGCGCAGCCTGTCGAGGCTGCCATCACATGCACAAACCCTAGACACTTCACACAGAAAGTGTGCACTACTCCCTGTGATGAAACAGGAGCACGTAACCCACTTCCTGAATTCTCTCACTCATATTTTTCTCTCTCGCTCATTCCTTTTTTTTCCTTCTCTTTTTTTAAAGGGATAGAAAAGTTCTGAGATTTTGAGAAAAGATAGAGAGGAAATGAAGAGTATTTTTCTTTCTTTATACAAACAACCAACATGCAGTCTTGCTGAAGATAATAAGGCTGACGGTGCGGTTCACAGGTGCCATATATTAAAAAAAAAAAAAATTATATATATATATATATATATATATATATATATATATATATATATATATATCTCACACGATGCGCTTAATTTCCACGTCACCTGATCATGGCAGGCCTATAAATAGGCATTATTTTACACAAGCTTCAGATGCCGGTCGCACGTGAGAGGTGCTCCCATAGTGTTATGCTAAACGCAATGTGAAGTTCCCTTTGAAAGGAAACACAATTGTTCTGATGGACCAATCGAATAACAATTGATCTAGCAGCACTAAGAGATTTCTATAGTTCAGGAAGTTCTCCTTCCATGTTGTTTGAAATACTGCAATTTAGTTTTATGCCATTTATGCTATAATTTTCAAGTGGTCTCTTTTAAGGTGTGCGTGTGATCGTGCATTTGATGTCGTAGTGTGGCAAGGTGCATATTTTATGATCAAGAGATTTTAAATGAGATGAGATAATGATCTGATGTAGCTTCAGACTGTAGAAATGTTACTATGTTTTCTATATTTAATCCTAATTATGAGTATGCCTATTACATTCTAATTGACCCCTAATGAATTTAGAATGAACACAACTGCTGTTCTCAGAGTGTCTTCCATTTTATAAAAATGAATATTAAGTATTCACAAAAATTAAGAAACAACCAGGTCAAAAATTAAATCTGCAAATTCACAAATTTGTGGCCCTGGGGGTCTGTAAATAATAATTAGTGGAATCGACTATGTAGACTTATTTTTTGTGGCTAAATATTTTATGTTAGTATGTAGGACTTCAAACATGTTGAATTTATGAATAGGTTTTTGTGTGACATCTAGATTATGATTATAAATGAGTGCTACACCTCCTCCTCTGCCAGTTAGATGGGGCTGATGTATATAACTGTATCCAGGAGGACAAGCTTCATTTAATGCTACATACTCATTTGGTTTAATCCACGTTTCTGTTAAACGTGTAAATTAAACCGAGTAATGATCAGTAATGGTTTCAATAACAATAAGCGCTTTCGATGTAATAGATCTAATATTTAACAGTTCTAGCTTCAGATCAAAGGTGCTGGCTGTACATTCAGTATGATCAAATTTTAGGTTACTAAAACAAACTTTCAGAGTATTTCTTCATTTCTGTTTAGCTCGGGAAGCAGTCTTGATATTTTGGAAGTGACGACTCAGTGCAGCTAGCAGCTTGTCAGTTTAGCCTGCTTGTCTGATCCCTGACCTTGGCTCTGGATTGCCACCTATTAACTAGGCCTGTTCTGAGAGTATGTGCTAGGCTGCAAGAAATGAGAGCAACACCTTCCCGAGTGGGATCCCACCCTAATAGGCCAGTCTTGCCTCAAAACAACTCCTATTAACTATAAAGCCCACATTGTTTTCACAGCATCACCTAGACATCCAGCAGTTCAGTGACCATAACCTGCTGTAAGCTACATTGCTATGCCACCTTGGAATGGGGCCAAAAGCATATTACTGCATCAGAACTAGGGACCAATGAACCCTAAAGGGCAGCAGCAGGCATGTACTGGGGTGAAAAGGATGAACGGTGATCCCCAGCTGATATCCCTTGAACTTACTAAAATTACTGTTAGGGGTGCTACACGCAGAAAATGCCCAGCAGGTTCAACACCTACCTGTTCACTACACTCCTGATAACATACAGTGATGCTTGAAAGTTTGTGAACCCATTAAAATTTTCTATATATCTGCAAAAATATTACCTAAAACATTATCAAATTTTCACACAAATCATAAAAGCGGACAACAATCCTTGTTCTTAAAATAAATAGATCCTTGTTCTTGAAATAAAAGTGGGTGCTCACTCACACCTGATCATTATTGCATTGATTGAAAACACCTGACCCTAATTTCACATTCAAATGCACTGTTAATCCTAGAGGGTCACATACTTTTTACCAATCACAGATATGTAATATTTGATCATTTTCCTCAATAAATAAATGACCAAGTATAATATATTTTATCTCATTTGTTTAATTGGGTTCTCTTTATCTACTTTTAGTGTTGTGTGAAAATTTAATGATGTCATTATGCAGATATATAGAACAATCTACAGGGTTCACAAACTTTCAAGTGCCACTGTAAGCTATCAAATACCTTTTAATATTATGTGGGTGGTATGTACTGAAAGTTCACCTATGAAGGCTCTGTACATGGATGCCATAAAGGAATTTGACAGGGCTGAGTGTCAGTACTTGTTTCTTACATTGGAGGGATGTGAGGCTGTGGGTCTGGTCTGATGGCCTAGTCTCTCTGAGTATAGCTGTAAACAACTCCTTCATCTGATGGAATATTTAAAGGATGGATTTTTTTCCCAGCGCATAACTGGCTTGTAAATCGGTTTTATTTGCCAAGGCATCTCCTTTTATTGCTGTGTACCACTTCCAGCATGTCAGCTGAGACACTTAAACTATTTTAAAATAGCAGTTTCCCTTTGTAACATGCTTGGGATAAATAATCACCTGGGTACAGTGTAGATCTTTTTTTCTTCTCTATTTTCAAGGCACACCATTTTCTTTTCATCTCACTTAATTTGCACCTAATTAACCTTTTCTGTAATTTCTCTCTAGAGTTTAACCTTTTCAGGTGCTGTTACGCTGCTAAATATTTTTTATTTTGCATAGGAGTCAAAATAACTTCCACTTTGCCTTTCTGCCTATTCTTTTATCATTTACCAGTCATTCCATGTTTCCAACCCTCTGTGCACTTGAGCTTTTATAGAATTTTGTGGGCATCACTAAATGCAAATGAGCTGTCTTGGGAATACGCTTTGCACTTTATGGGTCATCAATATACAAAGGCGAGTATGGATAAAATCAGCGTTTCAGAAACATTTACTTTGGTTTATGGAAACATTTACACACAACTTTAAAACGATTGATAAATGAGAAACAATGTCAATATTTTTCCACCACAAATGTTAATATTATTCATATGTTGATATTGTGTGGACTGCTGGTTTATATAGATTTTAGCCATTTTTAGTCAGAAGAAAAAATAGTGTGTTTTAAGTGTGTTGCATTTTTTTTTGTAGCTGATGGTCTATGGGAGTTAAACAATTAAAGTTTTACTTCCTCTCCTTCTTTTTCATTTAATTCTATAGCTCATAGAAAACAGTTAAATATTACTGAATATACGATCTAAATATTCCTTGTTGTTTCTCCTGGTTTTCATTTCAGATTCAGTTTATATTAACTATAACACACACATTAAGTGCAGTGGTTTTCCCCTGTGGTTTTCCTCTGGGCTGCCTGTTATTTCAGTCCAGCTACATGGTTACACTTGTTATCTTGTTCATCAACTTTTACATGCAGGTAAGAAACAACAACAATTAACAAAATAAGTACTATTTCTATAATAAAAGCTGCTATAACTCCATTGGTTTCTAATAATTGCATTATTTATTGCTTTCACCATTTATCTGTCAAAACTGTACAAAATACAAATAAAGGATGGAAAATAATTCCATTCAAACATTCCATTTCAATTCATTGCAGACATACAGAAAAAAGACAGCCAGAGATGACAAAGCAAGAGAAATGATGAGAAACCACAAAAACGGCATCCTATCCTGTGTTAATGGAGCCAAACATAAGCTGCAGTGATGATGAATCATGACTCTTCAAAATTAAACGTTTGTTGATTAATCTAATAGCAGGGATAATCCACTTTAATTGTAATACTGTACTTGTGCTTTTTATATAGAGTACTGTTTTTAACCTTTTGCATTATGTTTTTGTTTGTTCCTCTCAAGACTTGACAATGTTAATGATTTCAGTGCTTTACTGTACCGCTGTATATTAGTGATACACTCAATATCTTGGGCATTTGGAAATAATCTGTGATATTTTGAGTCAGGGGAATTCCTTAATCCATACTTTCACATTTCATCATATTATCAATTGCCCTCAAAAGTCCAGTCCAGATTGGTTTCATTCATGCTTTATCCCTCTTTGATGATCATATACACAGAGCAATTTACAGACACACTGGCATCATTATAATACGTGGTTGATCACCGCGATAATATGGCGAATTCAATCAGTAGAAAAAAGTCCTATCCGGATGGGATTAAATTTACATGGGGTCCTGGGTTTGCAGGGTTTCTGGTTTGCAGGTGCTCCTCTGTGACTTTACCACCATCCAGATTGGCCATATTGATATTTTGTATATCTTTGTCTTACTCTGAGAAAATTACAGGCCTAATTACGTACTGTTTTTCACCAAACTCAGCAGTTTTCTGATCATTTTAGTCTCATCAGGATGCACATGTCCATGATTTTCTATGTAGATGTCGCCTCTTGTTGGAAAAATAATATGTTTGACTGCTGCTACTTGCTATATTTAGTCTCATAGTGCATGTATCAGTGACCCTCTCCCAGATTTTAAACACTTAATGGGTCATGGAAAAAAAATTGTATGCTTATCATATACTTCGTGGTTGTTTTATTATATTTTCAAATTGTTGCTGGAACTTAGTGGTTCGTCCCAAAATGATACAAGAGCCAGCATCTTTTCTCTACTCCAGTGCCTCTACAACTGCTTGGACGTCACTTTGTGAATGGAGTATGATCATATGACCATGAGGCACAAACACACACATACATAAAAAACACAACTCCATAGAAATCTACTGCTACTGTGGTAATTTTATTGCTGTCTGGATGCGAGATCATCACTGAGGAGACTGATTGAAAAATTGACTACTGACATCTCCCTAAACTAATTCAATCTGAATAGAGCTAAAAAGTACTTTTGGACTACTGCAACATGAATGGTTGAATGTATGGCCATGCTGACTTCAGAGTGTTTCAAAAACACAGTGCCTTGCAGAAGTAATCAAAATGTCTGATATGGATTTTAATTAATTTGCTCCCAGCATAATCCTACATATTCAAAACTCATATGAAACAATTACATTAAATCACAACTTTATTTATTTTGCCTTTTTGTAAAGCAAGCCCAGATTACGTACAGCTACCTTTATTTTGCCTGAACATTGCCCTGATTGACCCATGTCCTGGTGAAATTTTTTTTGTTGTTTGTTTGTTTTAACTCCGATATAATTATTCATTGTCTTTCAGGAACTGAAGCAAGGTTTCATGTTGTACATACCCAGTTATACCTACATAACTTACTTCCATTTTAGTACTTTGCAGACAGAACTGATTATTAGCAGCTGTTAGAGGACATTTAATGACAATTATTTAATTATTTATAGAATACTGATAATATATAAAAGTTAAGATTTCAATAACACAGTATAACACAATATGAATACATCATCACACCCCTAATGTCAATGTTTTTAAGAGATACATTATCTAGTGTGCTCCCTTCATACAGACCTGAGCTCTCCTACTTGTATTTAGGGCAAACAGTGTACTGTCTATAAAAATATATATAAAATTGCCCTAAAATGCATCATCTTACACATAATTATTGGGCACCACTTTTCATAAAGAATGCTGGACTAATTCTGTGTTGTAGCAAATTTTATTTTCTCTTGATCTTTAGATTTAATAAATTCTATTCAAATCTATGATTCTCAAAAAATAAACTAGTATTTGTCGAATCAATAATTTCTTGTATTTTTTAATGGGTAAAGTGCAGTCCTTCAGTATTTTGGGTTCACGCCTAATACAAATTCTTCTAAAAGAATTATTCATATTTCACCACAGGACCGGCTCTGAGACAAGAGCAGTACCATACCAGATCTGAAGCAAAGTCACAAATCAGTGTTCTCTTTGGGTTTGAGTTTGTTTTCTTCAAAGCTTATTGTGCTTCAATGTTTGGAGAGTTTATAGAGTTTTCTCCATTCAGAATAAAAACATAGTTTGATGTTTTAAATAGTGGTATTTATGATAGATATATTCTGTGGTAGAAATATTTTAATGAGGCATTTCTGTCCTGCAATCACTCAAACAAATTTTAAGTTGGTAAAGCAAAATAAAAAAAACAAACAAACAAATGCAATGCACAAATGTATATCCCTATTTCTATCTTAACTGCTGGCATAATTCTCAATTCAATTTTGTTAGATGACCCTCTAGAGGCTTGTGGAATCAAGACATCACTATATATCAGAAGCTGAACTTTCTCAGATTATGTTCACATATACGGTTGTTCCTTTTTTAGTGGAAGAAATTATATAGTCAGCACTATTTACAAATGTATAGGAACAATGAAAATTGAAAATGGTGCATGATTGTCTTTAGCTTTTTGCGTACATTCTGTAATTGTTATAATTCTGTAAAGATTTAAACAAATTGTATTTGCATAAACAGATAAAGAAACAATGCACTTGAAAAGAAGTCATACGATTCACAAATATTCACTTATGCAATGCTCATAAAGGATTTAATATTCTTGTGCAATTTCTAGCGGGAATCTGTGGTTGCTGGATAAAATTTTCACTTTCTTAGGCTGTCTTCAGTCTCTGCAACTGGAACGACTGTGGACTGAAATAAGTGCATTTCAAGAACCAGGTGTTATTTTCACTATTAATATGTTTATACTATTTTATTCATTATTAAGGTCTATAATTTAATTCATGGATAAGCATTAGTTAGGTAGCTAATACATTGATGTATGCACTTAGATGAAATTAAATATTCCATACATAGACAAATAAATTGCTTCCATGTTCTTCCTATAATGGGCATGTTGGTTATGTACTCAACATGATATGCACATCTTAGAAATGCAGGAGCAAAACCTTATGTGACAGTTGTAGACTGTAGGTGATGCCTACCACACTAGGCATTGCTTCTGTTCCCTCTGCTTGCCTATGGTGGACTTGGACCCCCTCTCTAAGTAACTCTAGAGAATCCAACCTAGAAGGAATAGAAACAAACCAAAACAAATATGAAAAAATTTAGGCTTAAGATTTTGCTCACATGCATGCAATATTTTATACTACCTCTTTTGCTGTTTATTACAGAATGCTCTCACTTTATCAGACACCGACCGCCAAAAACCCTGGAAGGAGGACAAGGACAGCAAAACTGAAACTCAATTGTCATACTATTTGCATCCCACATTGTATAAATCAATGACTTACTTTGTTAAATGATTCCTAAAAAATTGTCAGCTACTTAAGACACCAAGGAACACAGTATATGTTGTAAGATGTCCTCTATTAATTGTTTTAAAAGTGAAGAAATTGCCAAGTTCAAAACTTTATGAAAATTATTCATATAATTTATTATACACTGAAATGTACAGAAATATATTAACATCTCTCATTTATTAAGGTAATTTATAAAGAAAGTTCTCTGTGCTATGGTCCATCAGCAACTACTATAACCACCAGTAGAAGAGCATGATCCTTGCGCTTTCAAATTATACAGACATAATGCACAAGATGTACTGTATGGTGCAGCCTAATATAATGTATAGGTACTAGACTTGTGCAATATAATGATATTATTTCCACAATATCAAGGGACATTTGTTGACAATTATATTAGCAACTAGCAACTACTTGCACTAGCTGGTAATATAACTTGCACTACTGCTCCTGGCCTAGAATCAGTACAGAGAAGTTAAGCAGGTCTTTTGTTGTGAAGGACGACAACGAAGAAGAATCACAACACCAAGAAAAACAATGCTTGGACAATCTTTCGCCACGATTAGCACCCATCTACAAGTCTTTATACTCTTTAAGGCTAGAATTTTACAAATGTGGGTACTTTCTGACCTGCACTCGTTTCCATCTCTTCCATTTATTCTTCAACTACCTTGACAATCAATGGCCCTGGGTCACTGCCACCTTGTGGAACAACTAAATAATTGAATGCAAAATAATTAAATACGCACGTGCGACCTGTAAGCCCGGTTAGAAAAATCGAAGGGCATTTATTGAGGACTATATTACCAGCTAGTACACATATTGCATAGGAGCTCCATAAAAACATTAGAATACACTAGTAAGAGTCACTCAAAAACACCAAATGAGCAGTCTTTTTCTCTCCAGTATAATGAGAGATTAGCCATGTAATTCTAGAATGATCTGAGCAGGTGCCTGAATTTTCCAATATTAAGAGAAACTTTCTGGACACCCTGCCCCCTTTCCCCTCATATCACATGCTCTCAATTCATGTGGAAATACTTGGGCTCCCTCACTTTCTGTCAAGATAAATGGAGAATGTTTTTTGGCTCATTAATGTGAAATAACATCTATCAGTGTATATTTGACTTAGCTAACATTAGGCATGTATATATTAAATAGTTGCATCACTATATTTCTTATGAATGCCACCAAAAAAAGGGAAAAAAAGGACAACGATTTTAACACCAAAAAAGTAAGTAGGCCTACAATGTGTCAACTCCAACACTACAAATAATGTAATAAGTATAATTAGAAAGTGATTAAATATGCCATTTTGTTTTTCTTTTTGACCAACTCTCTCCTGCACTCTCTTGTAATATGTAGGCCATGTGAACAATGGGCCGATTTGTAAAAGGATTTTTAAAAAAATGCCATAACAGCATATTTCAATACAAACAGTTTACTTCATATTACTGTAAGAACCAGTGTAGCTGCAGTTTTTTTCAAGGGCAGGACCAGGGGACAAGTTAGGGGTTAGTTAAGTGTTCACAGAAGAATCTTTAACCGTTCTTTAACCGAGGATAGTGACGGATTCTGCTGTCTGGTTTGAGTTTGGAAGCTCATTCCACCACTGAGGAGCAATCAGTTTGAAGGTGGGTGGCAGCAATAGTCTGACTATAATTGGGATAAAGTGCAGATATGTGCAATTATTTGTGCAATATAATGCTGTGCAAAATTAAGCTGAGGTAGTTGCATCATATACAGTGCTGTGAAAAAAGTATTGATCTCTTCTGTTTTTGTGTTTCTCATACTAAATTGTTTCAGAAATTAAAACAAAATCTAAGATAAAACAAAGGCTGCCTGATGGAGTATTTGTAAATACAACAGACAGTTTTTAAATGATGATATTTATTGAAGCATAAAAATTATCCAGTACCAACTGGGCCTGTGTGAAATGTATTTGCCCCAGTAGTTACTAATTCCCCAAATATATGAAACTGCATTCAAAATGGGGTTCAGCTGGACTAGATGCAACCAGGCCTGATTACTGCAAACCCTGTTCAATTAAATCAACACTTAAATATAACTTTTCAGCAGCATGAAGTTGGTTAAAAGGTTTTACACCCAGTAACACAATATGCCAAAATTGAAAGGCATAGCCTTTCAAAGTATACACCATTTGACATGTATGCGTGCACAGGCAGTTGATGCACGCGCATTACGATAATTTGCACTACCCCTCCTGGCCTAGAGTCAGTAAAGTGGGTCTTTTGTTGTGAAGGACAACAACTAAGAAGAAACAACATGAAAAACAATGCTTGGGCAATCTCGCCACGATTAGCACCCATATACAAATCATTATACTCTAAGGTTAGAATTATACAAAATGTGGGTACTTTCAACACTGCACTCGTTTTGGTCTCTTCCATTTATTTAATTTTTTCTTCAACTACCTTGACAATCAACTGTATGCCCTACAGATGACAATCAACTGTATGTGCAGTGCACATACAGTACGAGGGTACTGATAATGAAATTTGTGTCATGCGTACTGTTCCTAGCGTACGTGTAAAAAGTGAAGCATACTTTCTACTTACTTCTAATTTTTGCCAAAATACACCTTGATGATCCTCAAACCTTTTGGCAGAATGTTCTGTGGATTGATAAGGCAGGGGTCCTGCTACATCTGATGTAAACCAAACAGAGAATACCACAAAAAGAACATCATACCTATAGTCAGGCATGGTGATGGAAGTGTGATGGTATGGGGATGCTTTGCTGCTTCAGGGCCTGGGCAATTTGCAATAATAGAGGGAAACATGAATTCTGCTTCTACTGAAAATCCTAAAGGAGAATGTCCGGTCTTAAGTCCGTAAATTGAAACTCAAGTGCAACTGGGTTATGCAGCAAGACAATGATACAAAGCATAGGAGTAAGTCCTAGAAGTAAGTGAAAAACTAATCTCCAGTTATCAGTAGCATTTGGTTGCAGTTTTTGCTGCTAAAGGTGGCACAAACAGATTTTAAGTTTAAGGGGGCAATTCATTTTTCACATTGGTGATAGGTGTTGGATAACTTTTTTTGATTCTGTTGTGTCTTTGTGTTAGACTACAACTTAGAAAAACAAAAGGAGACACTCTGAGGCAAAACTAACTCGTGTATTAACCAGCAAGAGCAAAACAACATATCAATGAGCATGGCTAATTACCAATCAGAAGTCAATGCTAAGGGGAGTGATTCCACTTAAAGTAATAGGTCCACGCTATACACTACACTCCTCACCTTTTAGATCTATACAATGCATATGAATAGAAAATAAAACATTATAATTTGCTCTCTGCAAATCTTGTTTTTAAACAATCTATGACTATAACAGTCTATGATACAAACTATAACTACTAAGGTTATAACTATATAAACCAAGTCAGTTCTTTACAGATCCAGTCTTTTGGGTGGCACCCTGTTCCTTTCAGGGTAGCGCCTCTGTATCTGTGGAGTAACATGATGGTTCTTTTCAAGGGAGACTGTTTCTATTGCCGGTGTCATACATTTGATAGTGTCACGATCAGAATCGTGATAAGTCTGGTGGACACACTGTGTCTGGTTTATTGAATGCAGACTGTTCAGGGGTGTTCTTTGGCTGAGCATCAAGTATTTGATCAACGTGACATCTCCACGTATGCTCTCCAACATCCACTTCATACGTCAGTGGTCCAGGTCTCGTGGCTATCCGCCCAGGTGTCTACTTGTTCTCTTGATAATCACGCGCTAAAACTGGCTGTCTAACATCAAAACTCCTTGCTGCTTTACCTGTTCACTTGCTGAACTGTTTATTCTGCACTTCTCACCACAAGTTAGGTTTTAGAAGGTCAAAGCGTGATCCCAGTTCATGAACAGCAGTGCAGGCATCTGGTTTGTTGTTGCATGCACAGAGTTCAAAAGGAACTCTATACAAAAGCAAGTTGTCCACCTTATGTTGCAGAGGAATGTCCTCTTTCTCCATGGCTTTAATGGACTTTTTGAATGTTTGGACAAACCATTCAGCTAACCCATTTGTAGCCGGGTGGTGTGGTGCTGACTTGAAGTGTTTAATGCCATTTCTCTTCATGAAAAGTCTGAATTCGTCTGAAGTATACCGTGGTCCGTTGTCACTCACAATTTGCTCAGATAGGCCATTTCTGGACAAGATACTCCTCAAAACAGAAATAGTCTTTTCTAAGGTGGTAGATTTCATTGGTATGACCTCGGGCCACTTTGAATGAGAATTCACAAATGGCCTGGCAAAGTCAATATGCACTCTTTGCCATGGTGCAGACGGCCACTCCCACAGATGTAAGGGTGCTTGAGAAGGTACATTTTGAAATGTTATGACATCCTGAACAGGATTTTGTGAGATCCTCGATCTGTCTATCTATTCATGGCCACCACATGTAGCTACGAGCGAGGCTTTTCATCTTGACTGTACCCAGGGGACCCTCATGTAGGTTCTCCAACACTCTAGTACGGAGCTTAGCAGGAACTATAACACGAGAGCCACACATCCGAGTCCCTTGGCACAGAGACAGTTGTTCACGTCTCACTGAAAACTCTGGGAACAAAACATTTCCATGAGCTGGCCAACCCTGTATGGTGATGTCATACACTTTTTACAGTGTCGGGTCATTCCACATTTTTCATATCTCTGTGTTTGTTACCGACAGCTGGTCCACCAGTGCTGTATGGAACACTTCCACTGGATCCTGAGTGGAAAGCTTTACTTCCTCAGTTGTAGACAGTGGAAGGCGTAACAAAGCATCAGCATTACTGTGCATCTTGGTACCTTTAAACTCTATGTCATAAGAATGGGCTCCCAAGAAAAGTGCCCAACGTTGTAACCGTGTGGATGACATCACCAGAATTCCCTTCCTGGGGTTGAAGATGGACACAAGGGGCTGGTGGTCTGTCACCAAGATGAACATTTGGCCATAAAGGTAGTGATGGAACTTCTTTATGCCCATACTAGACTAAGGGCCTCTCGATTGATCTGTGCATAATTGCGTTCTGCACTCGTCAGTGATCTTGAAGCGAACGCAATCGGACGCTCAGATCCATCGTCCATAGTATGCAATAAAACGGCACCAATGTCATATGAAGACGCATCACATGCCAGTCTGATGGGTCATAGTGGGTAAGGAGTTCATCTGATTTCATCAGTCTTTTTGTCTCTTTGAATGCTTTCTCACATTTTTCTGACCACTCCCAGTTTGTTGCTGTCTGTAACAGTGCATTAAGTGGGTGCAGCACTGTAGCAAGATTTGGGAGAAATTTGTGATAATAGTTTACAAGGCCCAAATATGATCCAAGTTGTGACACGTTTTCCGGTCTAGGTGCCTGTAGCACAGCTTCAACTTTCTCCTGTGATTTGTGTAAGCCATGTTTGTCAATGACATGTCCACAATATGAGATTTCACTCTTGAAAAACTCACTTCTCTTTCTTTGCCCGTAGACCATACTTGTTTAGCGTGGTAAGCACTTTGCTGAGGTTTTGGAGATGTTCATCATTCTTGCCTGTCACAATTATGTCATCAAGATAACACTGTGTCCCTGGTATATCTTGAAGAACCTGATCCATTGCTCCTTGCCAAATGGTTGGTGCAGATGTCACACCAAACACAAGACAAGTGTACTGGTACAGTACTGGTACTGTACTGGTACATTGGTACAATGAGTGGTTAGGTACTTCCTGCTTGACTCCTCAACTTCCATTTGGAGATATGCCTGAGACAAGTCAACCTTTGAAAACTTCTCCCCTCCCGCCAGAGATGAGAAAATATCTTCAATTCATGGTAGGGGGTACTGCACAGTGTGCAGTACAGGGTTAATGCTCACTTTGAAGTCCCCGCATATACGAACACCTCCACCTTTCTTGATTATCGGCACGATGGGTGTAGCCCAATCACTCCGGTCAACCTTGGAGAGAATGGCAGATGCCTCCAAGCTTTGAAGTTCAGCATCTACTTTAGGATGTAGAGCATAGGGCACCGGACATGCTTTATGAAATCTCGCCATCTAATTTAATTAAATTTTCGCCTTCATGCCTTTAAGTTTACCAATGCCCTTTTCAAACACTTTTGCATTAGCATTCTAGAGCTGTGACAATCTTTGGTTAGAGCTACAGTTTGTGCTGTTAAGACCTGTTGTTAATATGTTGAGGGCTTTGATGGTATGACAGTCAAGCTGGATTTTTCCTCAACCACTCCCATCCAAAAAGAGCTGGCCCTCCACTTTTCAACACAAATCTCCAGCTGCTGTGTTTTGCCACCATATGTGACATCTACCTTCAGTTTGCCTTTAGGAGACACCTTTTCGCCTGTGTACGTCTTTAACATGACTGAGGTCTTTTCTAACGGTAGCTTGAAAAACAGTCTGTTGCAGACAGCTTCAGAAATTACAGACAAATCTGAGCCTGTATCCAGCTTCATTTTCAGTTTGACACCAGACACATTTGTTGTTATCCGTATTATTTTCCTGTCTGTTTCAGTCATGCTATGCAGTTCTAGGCGTGACGGATCTTCATCAGAGCCTGTGCTCTCTGATATGTTTTCACATTCAGACACTTTGTGCACTTGTTTAGTTTTGTATTTGAAACCTTTGTCTTTACCTGGTTTTCCTTGTCGGCAATGCTTTTTGCCTGTTTTGCACACTCTTTCTATGTGGCCTTGTCTGTGACACTTTCTACAGACATTTTCCTTGAACCAACAATCATTTGCATCATGAGAGGATTTACCACATCTATAACATTTCTGCCTTTTTGCACTACTTAGGGACATTTTGTGCATTTCATTTTCTACACTCTTCTTTTGTAGCTCCGATGCATCCTTGGATGCTTAGTTGCTTTTTCTGAGTCCAGGTCTTTTTCTGACAATAGCCTCTTCTGTGTGCTCGTACAATGCATGCCACATAGAAGCCTGTCCTTTAATGCATCAGAAAGTCCCTCTTTGAATTCACAATGCTGTGAAAGTTTGCGTAGTTTTGCCATGTATTCAGAAATGCTCTCCTCCCTTGACTGGTTTCTTTTGTGAAGTCTGAATCTTTCCATTGTCACTAGTGTTTTGGGGTTCGAGTGACCTTGTAAGATGTCAACAATTTGTTTGAATGTCTTGCTTGCTGGCTTTGCAGGGGTTACGAGGTTACATTAAAGATTAGATGTTTTAGTCCCCATGAGACTAAGGAGTACAGAAACTTTCTTCTCTGCACCCACATCGTTCGCTTCACAATACAATTCAACCCTTTCAATATACGCCTCCCAGTCTTAGCGCTGTCGAACTCCTCTATTTTCCCGATGAAGGCCATAGTGTTATTTCCACTTTAGTTTATTAGCGTCTTTTACTGCGTGCCATGCACAGTTAACGTTACTCATGCAACCCTTTCGTTAGCAGTGACTGCCTGCCGTGATTCACTATTCCTCTCCTCTTTCCCTCCGGAGACCATCCGACATCTCATAACCGTGAATTCAGCGATATTCAGGTTTGTAATTTACTCGTCGCCAATTTGTTGTGTCTTTGTGTTAGACTACAACTTAGAAAAACAAAGGAGACACTCGGAGGCAAAGCTAACTCGTGTATTAACCAGCAAGAGCAAAACATCATATCAATGCACATGGCTAATTACCAATCAGAAGTCAATGCTAAGGGGGTGATTCCACTTAAAGAAATAGGTCCACTCTATACACTACAGCTTCAATAAAAAATTAATAAATAGAAATATTGTGTGTTTACTCAGGTTGTCTTTATGTTGCATTTCGTGTTAAAATCTAAAACTATTTATTATGAGACATACACAAAAACAGAAGAAATCAATTACTTTTTCACAGCACTGTATGATAAACATCTATAAATAAAGGGTAATACAAGATAAAGTGAATATAAACTGAAGATGAATGAATAGATGATGTATTAAAGGAACGTAGTTGGTGTGGGTGTTGTGTAAGGATGTCCAAGCAGTTATTCTTGGTGTTTGCCTGGTTGGAGGCGTGAATGGACTATGGGAAGAAGCTGTGTTAACCTTTAGAAAGAGGTTGCTGATCACACCACCTCTGCTGTGATGCTGGTCATCAGAATGCCCTTGATGGTGCACCTGTAAAAATTCTTTAGTACCTTAGAGGGCAGTTTAAAGTCTCTTAAACATCTATGGTGGTAAAGACGCTGCTGGGCCTTATTTGCCAGGGTGTTGATGTGACAGAACCATGACAGGTCCTGGGTGATGTGAACACCAAGGTACTGAAAACTGTGCACCGTCTCCACTGGAGTCCAGTTGATTTTAAGAGGATGGTAGCTCCTCTCCTGCTTTGTGCTAAAGTCCACCATCAACCCATTTGTCTTGCTTATGTTCAGGAGAAGGTTGTTATCCTGTCACCAGCTCTCCAGGCTTTTAATCTCCTCAAGGTAAGTGTTCTCGTCATTATTAGATATCAGGTCCACCACTATAGTGTCATCAGCAAACTTGACAATGGTGGTAGTGAGTGAGGGTGAAACATGTCTGCCCACCCATACTGCTTGTGGTCTGTCTGTAAGGAAGTTTGAGATCCACGGACACAAGGACAGGCTAACTTCTAGGTCCTTCAATGTGGTGGTGAGTTTGGAGGGAATTATAGTGTTAAATACTGAACTGTAGACAAACAACATTAACATTTCCCTTCCTTTGTTCAGGGTTGCGTGTAGGAGGTGTGAGATGGCATCCTCAGTAGAGTGATTCGGGCAGTATGCAAACTAATTGGATCCAGGGTTTCAGGTAATGAAGAGGTGATGAATTCTTTGACCAGCCTTTCAAAGCACTTCATCACATCTGGGGTCAGGGCTACTGGTTGATAGTCATTGAGGCAGGCAGGCAGGCTGGGGTTTCTTTGGGACAGGAACAATAATGGACTCTTTTGAAGCATGTAGGGTTTTCCGACTGTGCCAGGGAGAGGTTGAATATTTCTGTGAACACTGGTGCTAGCTGGTCAGCACATGCTCTAAGGACCCAATGTGAGATGCCATCTGATCCTGCTGCCTTCTTGGTGTTCACTCTCCTGATAGATTTCCTCACATTATGCTCAGAGGTGATGACAGCATTTACTGCACTGACACTCTCTGCATACATGCTGCCATTAGTGCTTTTAGTGATGTTAGGAAACTTTCTGATGATGGTTATGTGGATTGTATCATCTGCTAGTTTCCCGATAAATCCCCCCAAAACTTCTGAAACATGTGGATTTCATCAGAGCTACACCTGAACATGTCCCAGTCTGCGCCATCTAGCGCATCCTCCAAAGCGGCCAGCATCTAACCTCCCTCTGAAGCGGAGCTCTCCGTTTCAGCTTTTGTTTATATCTAGGCATGAGAAAGATGGTGGCATGGTCTGATTTCCCAAATGGTGGTTATATGTGCCTTATAGCTTATATATTATGTGCCGTATAGCTGTCTTTGAATGAAGTTTAGCAATGGTCCAGGATCATTTCGCCCCTGGTGGGGCAGTAGTTGTGTTGGTGGAAGTTTGGCACTGCATGTTTGAGCTTGGCACTGTTAAAGTATCCCACCACAATCAACACGGCATCCTGGGGATGAGTCTGATGTTGAATGAGAGCCTCATCTAGTTCACATAAGGCAGTGTCCATGTCCGCCTGAGGTGGAATATAACTGGTACTGACTATGACTGAGGTAAATTCAGTAAGGTAAAAAGGGCAACATTTAATGGTCAGTAACTCCTGGTTTGGTGTACAGAAACGTCTGAGAAGAACAATGCTTGCACTGTAGCACCAGCTGCTGTTTACTATTAGACACATTCCACTTCTCCTTGACTTCCCTGACTACATTGTTCTGGCCATGCGATAAACAGAAGAACCCAGCTGGCTGGATGGCGTGGTTGGTACCACTGGGGTCAGCCAAGTCTTGGTGAAGCACAGGAGATTGCAGTCCCAAATGTCCCTCTGGAACTTAACCCTGGCCCTGAGGTCATCATTCTCCAGAGACTGGATATTGGTTAATAGGATGCTAGGCAGGGGAGCAGCGTGTGAGCCACTGGTCTATTCTTGATGCCAGCTCGTTTCTCTCATGGCCTTTGTTTCACCTCAGGATCTCAGATCTCACTTGACTAACATGGATCCGATGTTAAAAACAGTGGATTGTAAACAAATAGAAATAAGAGTATTTCTGTTGTAACCAATAGTAGCTGTGGTGAGGAGAAAAAGAGGTTAAAGTAAGGGAAAGTACAAAAAAAAACCCCCACGGCATTCCAACATAAGAACCACATCCAACCTTGAAGCATGGGGCTGGCAGTATCATGACTTGGGGCTGCTTTGCTGCCTCAGGTCCAGGGCAGCTTGCCATTATTTTTGGACCTTAAGTGGGTCATGCAGCAGAGACAAAAGACCCTAAGCACACAAGTAAGTCTACAGAGAAATGGAACATTTTGGAATTGCCAGAACAAAGGTCCAGACCATAACCAAGTAATGTTATGGAAAGACCTAACAAGAGCAGTTCATGCAAGGAAGCCCAACAATATCACTGAGATGAGACAGTTTTGTATGGAGGAATGGGCCAAAATTATTATTATTATTTTTTTTTTTGCAGGATTGCACACCAGTTACCAGAAATGTGTGGTAAAACTTATTGCTGCTCAAGGGGGTCACAACAGTTACTGAAAGCAAAGGTTCACATACTTTTTCTGATAAAGATTTAAACGTTGGATAATTTTGATAAACCTGAAAGCAGTCAGAACAACATTTACACAGAGAACAAAAAGCAATGAACTGCACTGCTACCATCTCCGTTCCTACACCTCATGCCAAACACCTTTGCTAAAAGACAAATCAGAAACCTTTTGGAACAATATACTCTGATCAGATGAAAAATATAGAACTCTTTGTAAATAATTCAGCTCGTCATGTTTGCAGAAAGAAGGGTTGCACGTATGAGCCCCAAAACACCACATCCACAGATGTGCAAAACGGTACTGGGTTATTACATGCCACTGAAAGAAACATGAATAGAGTGGTTTATGGGTACATACTAGAGGAGAATGTAATCTCATTGGCCAAGATGACTAACTTTAGCCAATCTCCTGACTTGAATTGAGAGTCCAGCGAAGCCCTCAAACTTTGTGGAATTGAAGATGATTTGCCGAAAGGAATGGGACAACATTGAACCACAATTATGCAAAAAGTTAAATACTTGATGTCTTGAAGTTGTAATTGTCAACAACAGCTTTGCAACAAAGTACTAAAGTTGATCATCTTTGGGGTCCAAATACATTTCCCCCTATAAGATTTTTTTTTTTTAAACATATCTTTTTATCCTCATGAATACATGCTTTTTTGTTCATATTTAGAAGTACAAAGTCAAAAGACATTGTGCATGTAAATTTGAACTGAATATACAATGTCCTTTTAAAGTATTGGAACAGCAAGGCCAATTGTATGGTTTTTGCTATAAGCTGAAGACATTTATGTTGGGGATCAAAAGATGAACATGAGATGATGGATCAGAATTTCACCTTTCATTTCTTTATATTTGCATCTAGATTTATTACACAGGAAACATGACACCCATTTGTCAAGTGATCAAAAATATTGGAATATGTGACTGACATATCTGTTGTTGCCCTGATGTGCCCTGTTAGATTGTGTAAACAAAAAGATATTCAGAGCTCTTTATTGTCTTTTTAATGTCTATGCTATTGCAAGCAAAACATATGCAACCAAAGATTAAGTGTTATGTACTTTAACACTATGCGTTCCTATACATTTGCTCACCTAAAAATTGAGTGGTCTGCCACCAAAGGTACCATGTTCTACATGCCACTAAAGGTGCCACGTTTACATTTAGTTGTTCAACACATCTAGATTTAAATATCAGAAAATAAAAGCTGAAATTCTGATCAATCATTGCATAATCATTTTTTGATCTCAAACCTAAAATGTCTTCAGTGTACAGCAAAAACGTCAGGGTTATGCATGTAACCCTGTTCCCTGAGAAGGGAATGAGACGTTGCACTTAGCATAACAGTATGGGAGCACCTTACTTGCGTGACTGGTATCTGAAGCTTGTGTAAAATCACGCCTCTACTTATAGGCCTGCCATGATCAGGTGACGTGGCAATTAAGCACGTCGCATGATATTATATTATTTATATTTATATATATATATATATATATATATATATATATATATATATATATATATATATATATATATATATATATATATATAAATAATGCAACGTCTCGTTCCCTTCTCAGGGAACAAGGTCCCTTTCAAAGGGAACTACGACGTTGCATTTAGCATAACAATATGGGAACAGGAATACCCACTCCGTCATACCGAGGGTATGACCTGACACCACGCATGAACCTCGAAGTTAGAGAATGTTTCCCCACAGAGGCTCCATCAACAGGGGCGTGGCTGGCCGAAATGGCGGCCACGTAAACCCTGATTGTAGAAGGAGCCCACCCCGCTGAGAAATGTTCTTGTAAGAACTCCAGGACTGTAGCTATTGCACAGTTCACTGGGTTGACAGTGGATCCCTGCAGATGGGAATCTCCCAAGGAGTGCCATCTCACAGGGATATTATCTCTCAGAACCATATTCGAGCTGGCCAATAATGTGCTACTAGCAGCAGACATGGACTGTCTTGGTGAACTTTTGCTAGAACTTGTGGGAGCAGAGCGATGGGGGGGAACAGCATACAGATGTGACCTCGGCCACATGTGCACCATGGCATCTGGCCCTAATTATGCGGGAGGAGTGAGAGCGAACCACAGCAGGCCATGTGTTGTCTCCTCGGAGGCAAACACATGCCATCCCTCTTGGCCAAACCTCGCCATATGGACTCCACCACTTGTGGATGGAGCCACCCTGCTCCAGATGAAGGCCGCACCAGAGACCGCGAGCTGGAGAGCTGTCCAAGACTGTGCTCCAGCCCGTGAGGGAGGTGTCTCTCATTACCATCATGCGCTAAGGAGACACCCCTAGAGTGTGACCCAAGGCTAGAAACCGGGGACACTCAAATTCTCAGAGCACGTAGGCATCGCCGCGTGACACTGATTATTCTCATAGGTTTCGTCCTTGGACGAAACCCCCAACTTCTCAGCCACCACTGAACGGTCTCCTGTGCAATAGTCCCATAAATGTCAATAGTCTCCCAAGATCCAGCTTTATCTTGCTCAGTGTTGATAGGATTGACCCTACGCATGTTGGGGATAGACACGCCCTCATCGTAATAGAATCCTTATAACTCCTAGAAAAGTTGTCATCTGCACTGGGGAAAGCATACTTTTCTGAGATTCAACCTGAGCCCCAAGCTCTTCATGTGGGCGAGAACATCATCTCAATGTTGAAGCACCAGTTCCCTGGATCGTGCTAAAATTAACCAGTCGTCCAGGTAGTTTAGTACACGGATGCCCTGGAGTCCCAATGGAGCCAGAATGACATCCATGCACTTTGTGAAGGTGCGAGGGGAAAGCTAGCAATATTTCTATGTGGAAATATGCACCTTTTAGATCTATTGCCACAAACTGAATCTGTGGCACGATAAGTTTGAGCGTCAGCATTTTGAACCTGTATGTCCGAAGAGTACGGTTCAGATGACGCAGATCTAAAATTGCCCGCATATTCCCATCTTTTTTATGGACCAGGAAATAATGGCTGTAAAAACCTCCCTCCCTTAGGGAACGGGGTACATGTTCTATGGCCCCATTGTCCAGAAGGGAACTTTCTTCCTTCGTTAACGTTGTGCTCTGGTCTGTGCTGACTACTGTGGTGAGCACACTTCTCAACCGGGGGGGGGGGGGGGGTCGAGTAGTTTCCACACTGCCCGATGGTCTTTTAGTGACTTTAACTATTACACATTCTATTGGAGGGAAAGCATCACATTTTTGTTGCCCTGTGACAGCTCGCTGACCAGAGAACACTGAAAACTTGGGACTGCCTTGGCTAGGGGAGGCCCTACAGTAGCACAGGGGGCTACCTGCACTAACAACCTCATGTCCCCTGATACGTCCCTCCACGGCCCCTCAGGACCGCTCTTCTTTGCCTGCTTGGCCTTTATGACCATTCTCAGATCAGTCCTAGTAGCAGACAGCGACTGTGGCTGCCCGGTTCCCCTGGCTGTCTGCGGGGGTTGGTGGGCTGCCATACTCGCCTTCAGTGTCTCCCTTGCACTAGTGCTGGGTGAGCTCGAGACAACAGGGAAGGTACTGGCTTTTTTGAATGCTGCCATATGTCGAGCTCACTCAGCAGGTCTGCTTGGTAGGCTTGCAACACTGTCATTGTCTGCAGTGACCCACAATCAAGACTACTACTGCATAGGCTTGCCCACCAATGCCACAGCAGCCTTATGCGGTGGTTTGAATGCAAAGCCGGCCCCCCTAATTACCTGCCGTCGATGGAGAGATATAGCTCGCAAGCGCCTCCTACACCTTCAGCATAACTAAATAGCCATGCTGTTCATTCCCCACAATGGCTGAATAATCCAACATCGTGGGGTTATAAATATGGCTTATGCATGGTTTCCCCCAGAAGCCTGATATTTTGTCATGCACTTCTGGAAGACAGGGGAGCTTCTGCAGTGTGAGGGATTTACTTTCACTGGGGAGAAAAAGGCTCATCCAGCCTTAATAATCACTTCAAGCAGCTCTTTATATGCTGCTCTCAGTTTTTAGCACATCCTTCTGGCTCCTCGGAGTCAGAGAGAATTATTACTATTATTTTTGTGTGTGTTTCCCCTTTTGGCTTTCCATAGTGGAAGGAGTCGCTGCAACGCAAGCTCCAAAATCCTGTGGAGAGCCGAACCCGGAAGATAGAGCAAGAGATAGAGCAGCGCTCGTCTCCGCCCCCTCTTCCGGATCCATAAGAGATCCCCTGAACCTGAGACAGCTAGTTGCCTCGGCAGCGGCCGGCCCAGATCCACGAAGCTCTGAAACCCAACTTGCTTCGGCTTCTGGGAAGAGCGCGAGTCGCGAGCCGAGCTGCTTAATGTAGGCATTACCATGCGCAGCCTCTCGAGGCTGCCATCGCATGCTACACTCCTAAACACTTCACCCAGAAAGTGTGCAGTACTCCCGTGATTAAACGGGAGCAAGCCATAACACTTACTGAATTCTTTCTCGCTCATTACTTCCCTCTCTTTTTCTCTAAAAAAAAAAAAAAAAAAAGGGATAGAAAAGTTCAGAGATTGAGAAAATATCGAGTAGAAATTAAGCGTTTTTGTCACACAAACAACAGACATGCAGTCTCGCTGAAGTCCATAAGGCTGGCGGCGTGGTTCACAGGTGCCATATCATGCTACGCGCTTAATTGCCACGTCACCTGATCATGGCAGGCCTATAAGTAGAGACATGATTTTACACAAGCTTCAGTTACCGGTCACGCGCAAGGCGTTCCCATACTGTTATGCTAAATGCAACATCGAAGTTCCCTTTGAAAGGGAACAAAAGAATTGGCCTTGCTGTTCCAATACTTCCACACAGGACTGTGTGCACTGTAAATATAATCAGTAACAAAAAACAAGTGTCTGAATACACATTTCTCCTCATCTTGATATGTCCCAATAATTTTACTTGTTGACTGTTATTCATATTGTGAAAGAAAACAACATTAGAAAGTGTGAGTGTTGGAGAAAACAGACCAGAGTTTCTCTCTCAATGTTCTTCAGGGAAAGACAGTTCTGCTCCAGCTGAGCCAGCTGCTGCACTACAGTATTCTGGAAGCATTCCAAATGAATAAGCCTTCATATAGAAAAATATAGCAATGAATGATTCACATGTTCGGTAAGGTAATACTTCACACATAATATTACTAAACCAAGTTCCATTAAGTTTATTAAATGTAAATGTGGGTGCAAAATAGCTGCAATAAATAATTTATAGGGAAATACAGAATTTATACAGTGGCTATAAAAAGTCTACACACCCCTGTGTGAAACTAAAATGAAACTAAGATAAATCATGTCAGAACTTTTTCCACCCTTAACATGAAATTACAATGTATACAATTAAATGAAAAACATTTATAGGGGGGAAAAAAAGAAAGCGAGAGAGAGAGAAAAAAACAAAAAAAACAAACATACAATAACCTGGTTGCATGTGCGTGCACATCCAGAAATCTGGCTAGATCATTCAAAAACTTATTTTCTTTTGGTTAAACCGTTCCTTGTTGATTTGGATATATACTTTGGGTCATTGTCATGCTGAAAGGTGAAATTCCTTTTCATCTTCAGCTTACTAGTAGACACCTGAAGGTTTTGCACTGTGGCTCAGGTGGTAGAGCGGATTGTCCACTAATCATAGTGTTGGCGGGTCGATTCCTGGCCCACGACACCACATGCCGAAATGACCTTGGGCAAAACACTGAACCCCAAGTTGCTCCCAATGGTAAGCTAGTGCCTTGCATGGCAGCTCTGCTACCATTGGTGTGTGTGTGTGTGTGTGTGTGTGTGTGTGTGTGAGAGAGAGAGAGTGAGAGAGAGAGAGAAAATGGGTGAATGAGAAACAGTGTAAAGTGATTTGTAGAACCTCTGAGGTTGTTTTTAAAAAAAAAAAAAAAAAAAAAAAAGCTATAAAAGTGCAGACCATTTACAGTAACCAATTAAAATCAACTAGTCTTTGTAGCTATTTATGATTTATTATTATAGCTTTATCTAGCCACCCTACCCCATAGCCCAGACATATAAAGAATATCAGAGATTGTTGCACATGCATAGAATAATGAGTACTTGTCAGATATTCCTGCAGCTCCTTTAATGTTGCCATTGGTCTCATGACAACCTCCCTGTTAAGTTTTTGTCTTGTCCTTTTATAAAGTTTGGATGGACAGCCTGTTCTTGATGAGGTCACTGTGGCGCTCCATTTTCTTTATTTGTTGATGTTGGCCTTTACAGTGTTCCGTTGTACATCTAATGTTTTGGAATTGTTTTGTACCTCTCTCTTGATTGATACGTTTCAACAGTGAGACCTTGTACAGGTTTTGTAAGCTCTTTGCAGACCATGGCTTCAGCAGTCAGATGAAACCAAGAAGATCTGAAGAAAATCCTACAGAAAGAGCTGATCTTTATTAGGGGTTAATCAGAATAATTTATTTGATGACAGCTGTATGATAATTACTTTTGAACATGGGATTCAATGTGATTTTCATATCCCCAGTTATATTTAAAAAAAAAAAAAAAAAAAAAAAAAAAAAAAAAAAAAAAAAAGGTACGCACACTTATGCAACCAGGTTGTTGTAAATTTATTATTCCCATTTTCCCCTAAAATTTTTGATTGTTTTTCACTTAATTTTTATGCTGTAATTTCATATTGAGGGTGGAAAAAGTTCTGACATGATCTATATTAGTTTTGGTTTTTTTCCATCACAAAAACTTGCTATTTTAACAGGGGTGTGTAGACTTCTTATATCCAATGTGTACACTCCATCTGAAAGTATTGGAACAACAAGGCCAATTTTTTTGGTTTTTGAAATACACTTAAGAAATTTGGGGTTGTGATCAAAATATAAATATGATAGAATCAGAATTTCAGCTTTCATTTCCTGATATTTACATCTTATAATATGGCACCTTTGGCAGACTACCCAATTTATTGGTGCTCAAAGGTGTTGGAACTGATGGTCTTAAAGTTAATAACACTTAATCTTAAGTAAATAAATTCTGATCTATCGTCTCATTCATCTTTTGATCTCAAAGCCAAATGTCTTCAGTGTATAGCAAAAAACAGAAGAATTGGCATTGCCAATCCAATATTTTTGGAGGAGACTGTATAATGTCAATGGGCTTTTACCTTTGATCATGCACTGTTTTTAGCAAAGAGGATACAGTTTTCTGGCAGTCAGTCAAAGATCTCAGTGACTTTGTTTCAGTCTTCTTATACCTGGACTGTAAATGGAAGTGGACCCATTTCTACTTTAATAATGTCTACTGACTTCTCTCAATTTCTGTATATGCATACATGTTCCTGGACTCATTACTTACAGAAAAGTGTTCTCTTAGTTGACCTTTAAAAGAATCAAAGGCAGCCATGACTCCAGAACTCAACTCTGCCTCAGATTGTTCATCTTCCATCAATGCTTGGGTTATTGCTTCCACACACACACACACACACACACACACACACACACACACACACAATTCCTTTCAAGATCCCTAAAGTTTATTTCTTTTTCTTACTGCAATAAAACTATTAAGTTCCTCAAACTATTAACAATGGTCTAATTTTATGATACAGACCTGCAGAAATAATCCACTGGAATTTTATAGCCATTGCATTTTAACAATCAGAAACATTATATATAATGCTTTTATTTGGTATCCATTAATGACTTTATTTAAACAGACAGGCTGCCACTTTAATTGGGTTTAAAAAGGGACAACTAAGAGTTCCTACCTTTAGCATTCTCCAGTGAGGGAGAGATGAACAGTTTTCTGGGTTTGAGTGTAGAGAATGAGAGCTGCTCCTCACTTCCATCGTCACAACACATATTCAATTCTGTTTGATAAGTATTGAAGTCAATTGTTAAAAAAAAAAAAAAAAAAAAAAAAAAAAACACAACTTAAACAATAGTTGTTTGGTTTGTCTGAAGGTATGGAGTATGAAATAACTGTATGCAAAATACCTGCCAATGGCAGTAGTCTTTTGTTTAGAGGCACAGATGGTTCTTTGTCTACAGTGTCTTCCTAATTGGAAAAAAAATCTATTAAATACTATTCCATTATTCTCCACTTTTTAAAAATAAATAAATAATTTATTCATTTTCATATGATACATTTACATGTGATTCATTTACATGTGATTCATTTTCATATTCTCCACTTTTATAGACTATTTATAATGTGTCCTTGTTAGAACATAGTGATCATTTGGAATAATATTTTTTTTCTCTTTACGTTGGCATGAAGTAATCAAAATGAGCACCAAAAAGTTTTTTTTTTCTTCAATTCCATGCAGTTGTTCTTGAAGGGCAACATGTAGTACATGTAGATTTACCATGTAGAAAAATACTAAAGTAGAACGGAATGTAAAATACCTCAATAGATCCAACAGGTTCCTCCTCTGTGAAGACAGAATCGTCAAGAAATGTCTCGTCTTGGAACCCTGCAATGGGGAGGAAGAGAGGGGCTGCGTTTGAGAGATTAGTTTCAGGAAGATTTAAAATGAAAAAAATATATTCAATTTTACTTGGTTCTCATTCCACTCCAGAGTAAGACAATACACATTTTCTCATTTCTGTGTATTTATTTTTTGAGAAAGAGAAGAGAATCTTGAATGTGCAGTAATCTCCTGTGACCGCAAGGCGCTCTAAAATGCAGTCGACTGTGAGTGAAGTCACTTCCAAATACAAAAACACACCCCATAGTTTACTCCTACCCCCAACACTGATTGGCAGGTGTCTGTACAAGGCATGGGGAAAAGCAAATGCAAAAGGATTTGCCATTCCATTTGAATACTGGCAGGCTCCATACGCCACAATGAGGAAATGGGGCAATTGCTATTTTAATATGACAAGGTCATAACTTGTAACACATGTGAAATGCAATTGCAAATAAACTTTGTGTTTCCATTTGAAATTTGGCAGAGACGGTACGTTCACGTAAACTAAAATGCAAACCGTAATACACGATTTGCATTTTCATTTGAATTATGTCAATTTATGCGTCCACAAATAGGAAATGTTTTTGAAATTATTTTGTGGACAATATTCAAAAGCAATTGCAAACTGTATTTTTTAATTACATAATTACATAATACATGTATTAATACATTACATAATATTACATAATTACATAAAACATGGTATAGATACAATACATGATGGCACTACACAAACACAACTTCTATACTGGTGCTCATTGTGTATAAACATGGTGCAGGTGCTCGTGATCACTTGACTTAAAAATGTGGGGTGCAGTGGCTGATGGGTGCAAGTACAAAGTGAAATTCCTTAGTGCTACCCAAGATGCAGCCAACTGCATCAAATTGCATTTAATGAAAGGCAGCAATTATTGACCCTTGTTCAGTTATACTTGTATAAATCACCAGCCACCATCTCCAGCCATCCATCACATCCCTGTGTCCACCTCTTCAGTCTGCTGCTACAGGTGTATCCATGGCCACATTGCCAAACTAAGGAACAGCTTGCACCCCAAAGCCATCAATCTTCTGAACCAGGCAACGGGCATACTCTTGTAGGTCTATCAATACAAAACAGCCTCCTAACAATCACAACTGGACTGGACAGTTCTCACACATACATATTAACACACCTATTCTTGCTCAGTCAATAATACAAAAATACTCTACAACAGTGTTGCTCGATCCAACATACTGATCTGACTGAGACCATACCATGTTGCTAATATTGCACAAATTTCATTTGACTACCCTGATGCATATTGCACAACATAATTGTACATTGTCACTGTATTGTATTCTTTTTTTTTTAATGATGTGCAGAAACTCTTTTTGCTTATACAATACAGTATATGTAACATAGTTGATAGCAAACTGCACAGTGAATCTCGCTGTACTTGTACAATGACAACCTTTCTTTAACAGCAGAGCTACCTCATATACACATGCGCACAAAAACAAAAATGCTGGACAGTGATCTGCCATCTGGCAGCTGTTTCCACATAGCACTTAAAAGTCTTCACTAGACATAGGGCTAGCTCAAGGGGCACATTCTCCACTGCAAGATCAGATAGACTGATAGGCTTATTAATATTCAATTAAAATTACATTTATATAGCACTTTTCACAAAGCAGCTTTAGAGAAATATACAACAGCAACAGTATTGTTGGCAGTAATGCTGGCTTTGGCCACAATGTGCCATGTGTGAGTATGTGCCAGTGATTCATATGGCCATAGTGATGGGCAGTACAACAGTTGTACCAAGCACCACTGTGGGGACCACCTTTTGCATGGATGTAAGGGACATTCTACATCTTTACAAAA